>NC_134797.1:737167-749667 GCF_046742065.1 Oratosquilla oratoria | reverse complement strand
CGGGCTCTTACGATTTAGTCTCACTCCTATAAAAACACACAAAAAGAAACTCACGTATGTAGATACTGTTGTAGGTGTATTCAAGAAAAATTACACACATGCATACACATTAACCTCCTGTCATACTAATTACAGATTCCACGGCTGTTGCGGAATCGGGTGACTGGGAGAGACTGATTATACTTGGCCGTAAAGATAAAATCCCTCCAGGTAGATAAGCTTTGTGTACTTAAATATGTAAGGACTTCCACGATACCCCTACGGCTCAGAGCTACTCAACATTGTTTTTAGGATTAGAAACTAGTCTATACTCATACAGGAATGGTGATCCATATGTGACTATTCACTCTATCTCAAATCTTCATTCAGACTATCTTTTACCTCTTTCGCGATTCTTCTTTTAATTCGAATTTGTGTTCTCTGGTTCTCGATATTTGGTATTTAATTTCAAAATTCAAGTATAATACGCACGGACGCACACACACACACACACACACACACACACACACACACACACACACACACACACACACACACACACACACACACACACACACACACACACACACACACACATACACACACGCACACACACACACACGCACACACACGCAAGCGCGCACACACACACATACACACACACACACGTACATAAGCACACACACATGCGCGCGCAAGAATAAATGTCGGATGGCATACATTGACAACAAAAACAACGTGACAATCATAGAAGACAATCGGGTGTTCAATTCACAGAAAAAGAAAATAGTCCAGAGAAAAAAATGGAATTAAAAAGAAATATATCAATGACTGACAACCAACAAAAAAGTTAGGAAGACAGATATTATCCATTTGCTTAGATAAATCAAATACAAGTCCAAACGCATTCGATTTGGAAATGAACATATATAACAACAAGCAGAAATGTGAAAGTTCGATACACGAAAAGTGATTCCAAATGTCCACGTACATTTTGTACAAAGGTGCGGAAAACAGGTTCACATGCACACTGAACAGTGTACATATCTACATAATGTACATACAATGAAGTACAGGAATTACACACACTTGACCAAATCTATGTTGGAAAGTACTTAACCTCCACTCCCCCTCCCCACCCACCCCATCCCCCTCCGGCTTCAGCAGCAAAGGGGGGGGGGGTAGCCTAACTCTATCACCTCCTTCTGTACTCGGTGATATCTTTCCTTTTTTTCCGCATGCCGCCAGACGATTTGATTCACCTCCGTGGCACTCCGTGGGAAGCAAAGAGGTTCTAACTTACGTTACTCAACCCCTTCCTTACCATACAGTACTGTTCTTTTTACTCCTGCCGCCGTCAGACGATTTTATCCGTCTCCGTAGATCCCTCCCCAGTAGGAAAATATGTCTAAATATCCACATGAGCAAAGGTTCACGCTCAAGAATATACAAATAGGCCCATCTCCATACTACTTGAATAGGGTGTGGAGTGGAGGACGAGAGGTTGGGGAGGGGGGAGGGCATCTGAAAGGGGGAGAATGGGGGGGAAGGGGGACGAGGAAGAGAGCGACGAAGAGCATGGCCAAAGAGAGAGGAGGAAAGAGAGGAGACAGGATAAAGAGAGGAAAGAGAAGAGATAGGATAAAGAGAGGAAGTCCTGCGATCACACAAGCGTACCACGAACACACACACACACACACACACAAACACGCATGACGCAGTGGTAGAGTTCCCGGCCGCCACTACGGCGGTCCGGGTTCGAATCCTGCCCAGGGATGAAATAATTTCAGTATCGCTGCGCTGCGAGTTGTTACTCCAGTTCTCGTTGGCGGAGAGTTGGGTGTGTGTGTGTGCGTGAAAGGTCACAGCATTACCCATAGATCGGTCATATATGAGCTCTGAGCTCTCTTCCGGGAGGGAAATAGCTTTCGATCACGAGCCCAACACATGATCCAAGACCATGGTAAATCATACTAAGTCCTTTTTCAGAGCGGAATAGAACTCGTTGAGAATAATGAAGGAGAGGGCTGAAACATAGGAGAACACGAAGGACAAAAGGAACTTGATTAAATTCACCTGTTCTTAGCCAGAATCAAATAGCAAATGCTCGCTCTCGCTGGATCGAGAGATCCTTTGTTAACACTTTATCAGGAGCCTACGATACGAGGCGCTGAGTAGCTGCAACCGGAGCCATCACCTTTGCCCTATGTGTTATGCGCTATGGATGACCGCTGGACCAGGTAACAAACAGACTCTGATGGGAACCGGAGAGGAGTGCGCGACTCGAACCCGAGATTAGGATGATGCGACACCATCAGCTGGCTTCGCTAAAGGTGGAGTGCCACGGAGAGCAATAGAATCGCCTGGCGACACACGGAGTCAAGGGAAACGTACCACCCGGTAGGCAAGAGACTTCGACAGTCCTCCTCGTATTACTTGTGATTTTTTTTTTTCATTTATGTATTTCTTGTATTTTGACTCTAGTCAGGTGACTTTATTCAGCTGAGGGGAATTCCCTGCCGCAGTTGAAAGTTGTGTATATTTACACTTGCGAACTTATTTTTTTTATTATTCTATTTTATTTTTTTTATCCTTTGCCTTATTTCTACGTATATCTTATTTTTTTGTTTCTATATTCATATATACGTATATACACATTTCATATGTATATTTTTTCTATTTTATGACCATAGGCTTTATTTGTACTGGTAGTACCAACAGTAGTTCATATTGTTGTTCATAAATATCAGGTTTTGGGGTCTTGCCATACACTGACATTGTCCATAAGCAGTTCCTCGGTAAATATTTGGATAATAATTTTGACTTCTGTTATTTTGACATTGAAGCCGCTCGTATGAGACCCAACTGTTCTGCCAGTTTCTTTGGGTACTGTAACTGAACGATCGGTTATCGTAACCAGTGTTTCCCCTGGTCGTAATCCTCTGCCTTTGGTGGCCATCAGGGTAATGGTTATCATATTGGTCTTGACGATGTGAACGATTACGTCCTGTTCGATGATCGTTTCTGTTCGTCGTCTCGACCTGGCTTTCGTGTCCCTGACCGCTTCTTCGAGTCTCGCGTCCACCTCTGTGAGGGTGTCTGCCGGATGAAGATTCCGACATATTTCTCTTTGCCATCTTCTGAAGAGCGGCTTTTGATTTGGGCTCTTTCCCAGCTTCCTCTCGCATGACCTCTGCAAGGTAAATCTTGTACCTCAAGGCTCTTCGCTGTCTACGTGAAGGTCCAGCGGATTGAAGAGACTCTTGTCTTGGTACGTTCTTAGGCAAAGATTCTTGTGTTTGAGGACTAACGGGTGAGAGATCTTGGCTTTTGTCGATCTCTGATTTCCCCTCATACGTTCCCGGGAGCTCGATAGAGTCTCCGTCGGATACATCGAGATCTTCAGTCTTCAAGGATGTAGATGGATTTGGGTGGTGTTCTTCTGGCACTACGTCACCCTCCATGCTTACATCATCCTCACAAGCGATGCACTTGTTCTCAGTAACGTCTTCTTTCTGGATCGTTACTTCCGTGTCATCACAAAAGATATCGTGAGTCTCTTTAGGCTCTTCGTTGTTTTCCGTGAGTGATTCTCGTCCCTGTTCACTTCCGACAATCAATTTCTGGTCCAGAGAGGAAGAGTCTTCAATGGTGTTCACTTCCTAGAATACTTCTGGAATCCCCGTTGGTTCTTCATGGAGGCTGGTCACGGGCTGGATTTCTTCGTGTTCCACCAGTGCCTCCTCGTTCTCTTTGGACACTCCTGAAGCCGTTTCTTTAATGGCTACACAGGAGCATAGTCTTCGCCAGGCCCCGAGGCATCTCTTCGACATCGCCCGGAGGGTCTTGCCGAAGGCGTGAATGACACGGTTGGTCATTTTCGTGCGCTCTAGGTGATCCTTCGGACACTCTTCTTTTGTTTTCCAAAATGGTCGATGCCGTCATTCTAACATAGTTTTCGAGTCAGTTTGCGACAACTGATTCCAAAAACCGCGTCCATCATGTGCAGTTACCATAAGACCCACGGGGGTGATTTGGTATTTAATTTCAAAATTCAAGTATCATACACACACACACACACACACACGCACACACATACACACACACACACACAAGCACATAACACATACACAAGCACGCATACACACATACACGAGTACACACACACACACACACACACACAAACGAGCACACGCGCATATACCCACATGCACACATACACAAGCACACACACACACAGACGCACACACACACACACATATACAATCACACACACACACACAAACACACACACAGACGCACACACACACACATATATACAATCACACACACACACACATACACAAGCACACACACACACACACACGCGAGCGCACACCCACCCACATGCACACATACACAAGCGCACACACACATACACACAAACACACACACATAAGCGCACACACACGCGCACACACAAACAATCGCACACACACAAGCGCGCACACACATTCACACACACACATACACAATTGCAAATTGCAAAGAAGTCTGCTGGGAAGAGATGACAGCAAAGGGTGGAGACGGCTCATGGGGAAATGTTCTACTCGAGATGATTGTTGATCATACAATGACACAGTGGATACAGGAGAACACTAGGTATAGAAATGAAGAAGAACCATCGAGACTGGACCTAATAATCACATCTGAACCTGGAATAGTGGAAAAGATTGAATATAAAACACCAATAAGTAAAAGTGACCATATATTGATTGAACTGGAATTAAATGAGGAAAAATACATGAAAAGAAATGAACAATATAGAAAAGGAAGAATGATGTATGAAAAAACAAACTTTGATAAAATAAGAGAATTCTTTCAAAAAGAAAACTGGGAAGGAATATACAAAGAAGGAACAACAGTGGAAGAGAAATGGAATATTTTGAAAAAAAATATTATAAAAAAGGAGTGGAACAGTATGTCCCAAGACAAAAACAAGAAAAGAAATATATAAAATGTTGGTACAGCAAAAGTTGTGAGGAGTTAAAAGACAAAAGAGATAAAGCTTGGACTAAGTGGAGAAAGGACAAAAGACCTGAAAAGTGGAAAATATATACTTGTTATAGAAATGAATATGTACAAGCGTACAGAGAGGAAAAGAGAAAATATGAAAAAGATATCATAGAAAAGTGTAAAGATCAACCAAAACTATTTTACAGATTTGTAAACAACAAACTGAAAAAAAAAACAAGATTTGGAAAAATTAAGGCAAGGAGTTGAATATACAGAGGAATTAGAAATGGCAGAAATTATGAACAAACATTTTAAATCAGTGTTTACAAGAGAGAACATACAACCTGAAGAGATCGAATGGAAAGAGAAAGTCCCCCCCATGAAAGAAATAGAAGTAACAAAGAATGAAATATTGAAACACTTGAGTAATCTAGATGTTAGAAAATCGCATGGACCAGATGAAATAGCAAACTGGACTTGGAAAGAATGCAGGAAAGAACTGGCAGACAAAATACATAGCATAATAAACAGTTCCTTGAAAGAAGGAAAAGTCCCAGAAGATTGGAAAAGAGCAAATATAGTACCTATATATAAAGGGGGAAATAAGGAAGACCCTACCAACTATAGACCAGTCTCTCTAACAAGTACAATAGCAAAAATTTGTGAAAGAATTGTCAAAAGCAGATGGGTAAAATATTTAGAAAAAAACAACGTGCTAAATACAAGGCAATTTGGATTCAGACAAGGACGATCATGCGTCACCAATTTGATATGTTTCTATTCAAGGCTAATAGACATAATACAAGAAAGAGATGGATGGGCTGATTGTGCATTTCTGGACTTGAAAAAGGCTTTTCACAAAGTACCACACAAAAAGTTGCTTAAGAAATTAGAAACTGAAGGAGGAATACAGGGCAAACTGCTTAAATGGATGGAAGACTTTTTGCAAGAAAGAAAAATGAGAGTGGTGATAAGAGATAAACACTCAGAATGGGATGAAGTAATAAGCGGTGTCCCACAAGGAACAGTTCTGGCCCCAATAATGTTTGCTATATATATTAATGATATGGATGAAGGAATTAAAAGTTATATGAGCTTCTTTGCAGATGATGCAAAACTGTTGAAATAAGTGAAAACGGATGAAGATTGTGAATCACTACAGAATGATCTGAACAAAGTACAGGAATGGAGTAGGAAGTGGGAGATGGAGTTCAACACTAAAAAGTGTAGTATAATGGAATTTGGAAAAAGCAAAAACAGAATAATAGGATCATATAAATTGGGAGAAGAAGGAATAAAAAAAGTAGAGAATGAGAAGGACCTGGGAGTCATTGTTATGAATAATATGTCACCTGAGAAACATATAAATAAGATTTTTGGAGAAACTTATAATTTGATAAGAACAATCAAAGTGGCATTTGCATACCTGGATGAAGAAATGGTGAAGAAAATTCTAACCACTCTGATAAGACCAAAATTGGAATATGCAGCAACAGTATGGTCACCAAGTACAAAAAAATGTATAAAAAAAACTTGAAAGAATACAAAGAGCAATTACAAGATTGGCACCAACACTCTCAAAACTATCATATGAAGAGAGACTAGCAAAACTTGAACTACAGACATTAGAGCAAAGAAGAGAGAGAGGAGATTTGATAACTATTTACAGAATCATGAAAGGCATAGAAGTTATTGATAGAGAGAATCTGATAAAAATGGGATGATGGAAACACAAGAGGACACGGAAGGAAAATCAAGAAGGACAGCTATAGAAGAGATCTGAAAAAGAACAGCTTTCCTCACAGAGTAATAGACAGTTGGAACAAGTTGGATGAAAAAATAGTGTGTGCAAGAACAATACATGAATTTAAAAATAGTTTAGATAAAATGAGATATGGAGACGGGACCCCACGAGCGTAGCTCTCCTTCCCGTGAAATACAACTAGGTAAATACAACTAGGTAATACACACACACATGACGCAGTGGTAGCGTTCCTAGCCGCCACTACGGTGATCCGTGTTCGAATCCCACCAAGGCTGAAATAATTTCAGTACCGCTGCTCTATGGCTCGTTACTCCAACTCCCGTGGGCGTGGAGTTGGGTGTGCGTGTCCGTGTAAGATCACAGCATTACCCATAGATCGGTCATATATGAGCTCCGAGCTCTGTTCCGCGAGGGAAATAGCTGACGATCACGATAATGATCCATGATAATGGAGGAGAAAATATCACGGTAGGATATAATGTCAGTGAAGGACGAAATATAATTTTAGGAAGAGATACCGGACAGAATGTCAATGAAGGCCAAAATATCAAGATAGGATGTAATGACAGTGGAAGACAAAATATCACGATGGGATGTAATTATAGTGGAGGAAAAAAATATCACGGTAGGATATAATGTCACTGGAGGACAAAATATAATTTTAGAAAGGGATGCCGGACATAATGTCACTGAACGACGGGAGGCCGGCGTGAATCACGGTGACGTAGGGGGACAAAATGTACAAAATAGATCGGATGACCGTAATCGACCAGATGTCCGTGATGGGGGAAATGTTAATTTTGATAGGAGAAATGTTAATGAGGCATTGAATGTCAATGAAGGACCAAATAATAATAATATAGAGCAAGGCATAAATAAAAAACAAAATGATAATATAAGACATGATATTGAAACTCAAAATGTGTCAAAAAGAAATAATCACGAGTTTCTTAAAACTATGTACTTTTAATGCTCGTAGTATTAGGAACAAATTTCAAGAAATACAGGCGTATGTCAAAAGCGAAAATTTCGATATGATAGGAATAACTGAGACATGGTTAAATGATACAGAGTTCGAAGCTGAATTTAATATTGCGGGATTTAAACACTTTCATCAGGATAGAAACCACAAGAAAGGTGGGGGTGTTCTATTGTACGTTAGAAACAATGTTCATGCTTGTGTTTTAGAGACAGTGAAACAGGATGCATATGACAGTTTGTGGGTTGAGTTAACCCAAACAAATGGACAAAAAATGAATATAGGTGTAATATATAGGCCAAAGACATTATCATTAGCAGACGACAAACTGTTATTTCAAGAACTGTCTAGTTTCTGCAACCGGGATTTATTGATAATGGGTGATTTCAATTTTACTGACATTGATTGGATGACCCTTGAACATGGCCATATAGGTAGTCGCTTGATTGATTTTCTTGGTGACAATTACTTAATTCAGCATGTAAAAGAGCCCACAAGATATGGAAATTTACTCGATTTATTGATCACTAGCCGCGAAAGCATGGTAACTGATGTAGAAGTCGGTGAATCTGTTGCAAATAGTGATCACAACTTAGTCAGATTCAAACTCCTAAACAATTTTAGAATAGATACTTGTGCTTCTAAAATACCCGATTTCAGTAAAGCTCAGTTCATAGAACTACGTCAGGAGCTTCAGCTTACAGATTGGGAGGCAAAATTAAACGAAAAGCCTGTAGATCAGATGTGGGAAATATTTCAAAATACGCTCACTAAGATGATTCAAACTTACATCCCTTTTAAGGACAGACGTGCCCCAAATCAGGCTCGCCCAAAGTGGCTCGACAAAGAAACTGAAAAAAGTATTGCTAAAAAGAGACAGGCTTATAAGAAATATAAGTGCTTGGGTGCATCAAATGACTATGAAAGTTATGTATCAATACAGAGAGATTTAAAAAAGACAATAAGAAAAAGAAAACGACAATACGAAATGAACATCGCTGATAAATCCAAAGAGAATCCCAAAGAATTCTATAGTTACATTAGAGATAAAAAGGTTGTTAGGAATCACATTGGTCCACTATCATCTGCTGACGGTCAACTTGAATATTCAAATGAAGGAATGTGTAATATCTTAAACAATTATTTTAGCTCGGTATTCGTAAACGAAACACCTCAAAGTGAATTCCAAACTGAAACCTGTGAAAAGTCTGGGGTAAACTTACTCACTACGGTAAATATAACAAAAGAAAAAATTAAAAGGTGTATAGACAAACTCAAAGTTAATAAAACACCAGGGCCTGACGGTTGGCATCCAAGAATCTTAAAGGAAATGAAAAATGAGATTGTTGTTCCATTAGAAATTATTTTCAAGAAATCCATCATATCCGGAGATGTCCCAAGAGAATGGAAGCTAGCTAACGTTTCTCCCATATTCAAAAAAGGTGACAAAAAGAAACCAAATAACTATAGGCCTATAAGTTTGACTTCGATCGTAGGAAAAATAATGGAAACTATCATCAGAGATGATATCGAATATCATCTAGAAAGTAACCGTTTGATAAATGATAGCCAGCATGGTTTCAGACGGAAACGTTCCTGCGTGACTAACTTACTCGAATTCTACAACACAGTTATCTCGAATTATGACAAAAGAAACAATATAGATTTAATATATCTAGACTTTGCAAAAGCTTTTGATACCGTCCCACACGAAAGACTACTTACTAAATTAGCTTTGCATGGAATAAGTGGTAGCCTATTAGGTTGGACTAGTAATTGGTTGAAAGGTCGAAAACAGAGAGTTGTTTTAAATGGAAAAACTTCTGGATGGAAAAGTGTTGCAAGTGGAGTTCCTCAGGGTTCCGTTCTTGGGCCACTTCTATCCATAGTATATATAAATGATATAGACCATGGACTAAAATCTACTGTTTCCAAATTTGCTGATGATACAAAACTGTGCGGAGTGGCAAATGATCACTCAAACCAATTAGATATTCAAGAAGATTTAGATAAATTACAGCAATGGTCTGATAAGTGGCTAATGAAATTTAACACAAGTAAATGCAAGGTAATGCACATAGGTAAAAATAACAGTAAGTACGATTACAAGTTATTTGGAAATTCCTTAACAAAAGTGGATAGTGAAAAAGATCTCGGCGTAATTATCAGTAACGACCTCAAATCATCCAAGCAGTGTATTTCAGCCTCTGAGAAAGCAAATAAGATTCTGGGATTGATTGCGCGATCTTTTGATTTCAAAAGTCCATCACTCACTAACAAGCTATATAAATCGTTAGTTCGTCCACATTTGGAATATGCTGTTTCCGTATGGTCACCGAATCTCATTAAAGACATTGACAGACTGGAAAAAGTACAACGGCGAGCCACAAAACTGATTCCAAATATCAAAAATAAATCATACGAAAATCGACTTAAGCACATGAATCTGTTTTCCCTAAAAAAGCGTAGACTCAGAGGTGACTTGATACAGGTCTTTAAGATTTTAAAGGGAATTGACAACATCAAAAGTGACCAAATTTTCACATTGAATGAGAATCAGACAAGAAACAATGGTCTCAAACTGTCCGGAAATAGATTCAATTTGGAAGTAGGTAGAAACAACTTTGCCAACCGTGTAGTTAATGAATGGAATAAACTTCCTGCACAGGTAGTGCAATGTAGTTCAGTTCGAAGCTTTAAGAATCATTTAGATAAATACCTAAGTAAGATGCTGTAATGATTATAATTTATGTTATATTATTTGTTTTTGTTTTGTTATAATTTGTCTGTCTGATTTTCATTTATTATTAGTTATATGTCAATTTATAATCATTTACTATTTACCTGTTTGTTTGTTATTCAACTATACCTATGCATTTATTTATGTATTTTATTTGTTATTTTTACATTATTATAGTTTTAATTTATTATCAATATATATATATATATTCTTTTTTATTATTTTTTTTTTGCATCCGACCTAGATATGGTTCAAAAGATCTCCTGTCGGCATGCTCCGCCTTTGTAATCCTTTGAGTTCAACACGTGATCCATGACCATGGTGAATCACACACACAAACACACACACACACACACACACACACACACACACACACACACACACACACACACACACACGCACACACACACACACTCACTCTCAGAGACACACACACACACAACTCGTGGCGCATTTGGTACAGTTCCCGGCTGCCAGTACGGCCGTCCAGGTTCGAATCCCTTCCAGGGCTGAAATTTTCAGTTTCGCTGCCTTGCAGGTTGTTACTCCAACTTTTGTGGTCGGGGAGTTGAGTGTGTGTGTGCGTGTAAGGTCACAGCATTACCCAACACCTTTCTAGGATTAAAAACTAGTCTCTACTAATATAGGAATGGCGATCCATATGTGACTATTCATCTTATCTCAAATCTTCCTTCAGACTATCTTTTACCGCCCTTGCGATTCTTTTATTGCGAATTTGTGTTCTCTGGTTTTCGATACCTGATATTTAATTTCAAAATTCAAGTACAACACGCACGGACGCACACACACATACATATATATATATATATATATATATATATATATATATATATATATATATATATATATATATATATATATATATGAGAGATTTTGGGCGGTGGAAGTAAAATGAAGATGCTCTCGGAATAGGTTGTACTCTTACGTTAGGACCACTTTGGTCTTCTTCAGAGAGTTGTCTACAGAAGGTTCTTAAATGTCACATTTTATATCACTCTTGAGGGGCCACTCGGTCAGGTTACAGCGTCCGGGAGGTGAACATTTGTCTGGTGTCTCAGCGAGTCTAGTATAAGGACACTTGCCACCTTTGATAAACAGATGAATCCCTCTTCCATTAGTGTTTGCTTCTACGTTTATGTATGCAGCTTCAATCGTTTTTCTTGTTTTCTTTTCATGACCCTTTCTGATGACTTTGGCCTCTTTCCAATGGAGATGGTGCAGGCCAAATTTGTCTGCATGCTGGACTAAGGAGTTGGACGTCCTGTGCGCTCTAAGGTCATTTTTATGCTCATATATACGTTTGTCTAAACCTTGGCTCGACTCACCGAAATAGGAGGCTGAGCACCCTTTACAAGGAATCTCATAAACCACACTTAGCTCAATGATAGGACTTTTTTCTTGTCTTTTCACAATTCTCGCTATTTTGTTGGAGGAGACTTTGGCTGTTTTGAGTCCACCTTCCATTAGAAGTCGATCGATGTTCTCGGTGTTAAGCGCGTTGGGAACGGTTATGTATGTCTTCTCACTCTCGGATTTGTGGTCATTTGTCCTATTGTGGATTTCTTTGGCTTTGTTCCTCATCCTGCAAATTAGGCCACTAGGGTATCTCACTTCTTTGAACGTTTTCGTAATATAATTGGGTTAATCTTCTAAATACACGTTACTACAAATTCTGTAGGCTCGAAGAAAGAAACCAATCAGAACTCCTGTTTTCACCCTCTTGCTATGATCCGAAAAATAATGGACAAAATCATCCCTGTTCGAAGGTTTCCTATACACTGCAAATTTTACCTCCCCGTTTGTCTTGTGAATCAGTGTATCAAGAAACGGTAGTTTGCCTTCTTTTTCTATCTAAATGGTGAACTGGATGTCTTTGTTGACACAACTGAGTCCCCTAAATTTATTCTCCACACTAGCAGAACTCGGTAAAATTGCGATGACATCATCCACATATCTCAACCATGTACTGCCTCTACCCATGATGTTCATGTATTTGTCTGTTTCCAACATCTCCATGTATA
>NC_134797.1:704667-732167 GCF_046742065.1 Oratosquilla oratoria | reverse complement strand
CTTCTTGTTGGCGGGACACTGACTCGATTTCCTCGTGTTCCTGCAGTGACTCCTCTTCCTCTTTGGTCACTCCTGAAGCCGTTTCTTTGATGGCTACACAGGAGCACAGTCTTCGCCATACCCCGAGGCAGCTCTTCGACACCGCCCGGAGGGTCTTGCCGAAGGCGTGAATCACACGGCTGGTCATCTTCGTGCGCTCGAGGTGATCCTTCGGACACTCTTCTTCTGTCTTCCAAAATGGTCGACGCCGTCATTCTAACATAGTTTTCAAGTCAGTTTGCGACAATTGATCCCAAAAGCCGCGTCTATCATGTGCAATTACCGTAACACCCACGGTGGTGATTTGGGGTGGAAAAAAACATTCTTTCTCGTTCTAGAGTCTAGACCATCAATGATCAGCAAGATTAGGAACCAACGAGCTCTTACGATTTATTCTCAATCCTATAAAAACACATAAAAATACACTCACCTATGTAAATATCATTGCAAGTGTAATCAAGAAAAAATACACACATTAACTTCCTGTCATACTAATTACAGATCCCACGGCTGTTGTGGAATCGGGTGACTAGGAGACACCTTAATTAAGAGCATTTTGTGCTTTTAGTTGCTTTATTCTTGGCCATGTAAAAGAAAACTAGCTGGATAAGATTTATGTAGTCAAATCTAAATTGACTTCAAGGACACCTCTACGGGTCAGAGCTACTCAGCACTCTTTTTAGTATTGGAAACTAGTCTCTACTCAAACAGGAATGGTGATCCATATGTGACTATTCATCATATCTCAAATCTTCCTTCAGACAATCTTTTACTGCCCTTGCGATACTTTATTTATTTCGAATTTGTGTTGTCTGGTTTTCGATACAAAGGATTACAAAGGAGGAGGAGCATGCCAACAGGAGACCTTTTGGTCCATAACTACGTTGGATGTGAAAAAAATATAATGACAAATAAATTAGTAAATAAAAAATTATAACAGTATAAATAATAATAAACAAAATAAATAAATGCATAGGTATAGTTAAATAATAAACAAACAGGAAAATAGTAAATAATAATAAATAATAATAAATGAAAATCGAGCAATAATAAACAAATAGACAAATAATGACAAACAAACAAATAATATAAAATGAATGTAGAATAATCGAGTTTAGAAAAAGTAGAAATAGAATATCAAGGAAGTATAATATTGGTACAAAGGAAGTCAAAAAAGTTAGCTCGGAAAGGGACCTAGGAGTAATTATGAGCAAAGACATGTCACCAGACAAGCATTTCAACAAAATAGTTAAAGAAACCTTCAATATACTAAGATCAATGAAAGTGGCCTTTGACTACTTGGACGAGGAAATGGTAAAGAAAATATTAGTTACACTAATAAGACCAGGACTGGAGTACACTCCAACACTATGGACACCCAGTACTAAAAAGAATATACTGTAAAGAAATAAGAAAGAATTCAAAGAGCAACAACAAAATTGGCACCAACTCTCTCTAAATTGACATACGAACAAAGATTGTCCAAATTGGAGCTACTAACTCTGAAACAAAGAAGAGAAAGGGGAAATCTACTGACCGTTTACAGAATTATGAAAGGGATGGAAGTCCTCAACAAAGATGACTTATTAAAGTGGGATAAGAGAAAAACAAGAGGACATGAAAAGAAACTCAAAAAGGATATTTATAGAAGCGATCTGAAAAAGAATAGTTTCCTACACAGAGTGGTGGATATTTGGAACAAACTGGATAAGGCAACAGTGTGTGCAAAAACTATACAAGAATTTAAGATCAAACTTGATGCTTTGTACCATCACACTGTCCTTTTATTTTGTACTCTTGGTCGCGGAGGAATCATAGCTTCCTTGATATAAAAAACGTCCTTCCATTCCTGCATATCCATGTGGAGTATACATTGGTAAGATTTCTTTTCGGTGGTGTCCGTGGAAGTATAAGGGCCAGCATTTGCACGATACCTGATATTTAATTTCAAAATTCAAGTATAATACGCACGGACGCGCACACACACACAAACACACACACACACGCACACAAACACACACACACACACACACATACATACATACACACACAAACACACACACACACACACACACACACGACTCGGTGGCGCAGTTGGTAGAGCGATGAACTACTAGCATGGTGGTGCGCGTAGTGCTTGGTTCGAATCCTGCCCAGGGCCGAAATCATTTCGGTACAGCTGCGCTTCGGGTCGTTACTCTGACTCTCGTGGGCGGGGAGTTGGGGGTGTGTGTGTGTGAAAGGTTATAGCATTACCCATAGATCGGACCTACGAGCTCTGAGCTCTCTTCCAGGAGGGAAATAGCTGTCGATCACGAGTCCAACACGTGATCCAAAGACCAAGTGAAAAGACCAAGTGAATACACACACGACGCAGTGGTAGTTTTTCCTGCCGCCACTACGGTGGTCCGGGTAGGAACCCGCACAGGGTTGAAATAGTTTCAGTAACGCTGTGCTGTGGGTCGTTACTCCAACTCCAGTGGTCGGGGAGTTGGGCGTGTGTGAAAGCGTAAGGTCACACCATTACCCATAGATCGGTCATATATGAGCTCTGAGCTCTCTCCGGAAGGGAAATAACTGTCGATCACCAGTCCAGCACGTGATCCAAAGACCATGGTGGATCACACATACGCACACACACACACACACACACACACACACACACACACACTTACACACACACACACATACACACACACACACTTACACACACACACACACACACACACACACACACACACACACACACACACACTTACACACACACACACACACACACACACACACACACACACACACACACACACACAAGGCATTCGACAAGATACCACATAAAAAACTTATAGAGTCAAAAGGTAGCACCAGAGGAAAATTATTGGAATGGATGAAAGACTTCCTGATTGGGTGGAAAATGAGAGCTGTAATTAGAGAAAAATTCTCAAACTGGGAAGAAGTGATAAGTGGTGTCCCGCAGGGATCAGTACTGGCCCCGATCATGTTTCCCATATACATTAATGACATGGAAGAAGGTGTAGAGTGTTATATGAATTTATTTGCAGATGATGCAAGGATACTAAAGAAGGTAAAAACGGAGGAAGACTGCAACTCATTGCAACAAGATTTGGACAAGATCTGGAATTGGACCCAAAAGTGGGAAGTAAATTTCAATATAAAGAAATGCAGTATAATGGAGTTTGGAAAGAGTAAAAACAGAATATCAAAAGATTACAAAATTGGTGAAGAAAAAGTGAAAAAAGTAAACTCAGAGATAGATCTTGGAGTGATGATTGGCAAGGACATGACACCAGATAAGGATATTAACAAAATATTCGGAGAAAGCTACAATTTACTGAGATCAATCAAAGTGGCGTTTGCCTATTTGGACGAAGAAATGATCAAGAAAACCCTTACTACACTAATAAGACCAAGACTCGAGTGCGCAGCAGCACTCTGGCCACCCAGTACCAAAAAGAAAATTAAAAAAACTAGAAAGGAATTTTAGATAGTGATGACTTGTTAATATGGGACAACGGTAAAACGAGAGGACACGAAAATAAACTAAAAAAAGACAGTTACAGACTGGGAAGAAGTGATAGGCGGTGTCCCGCAGGGATCAGTACTGGCCCCGATCATGTTTGTCATATACATTAATGACATGAATGAAGGTGTAGATTGATCTCGGTAAATTGTAGGTTTCTCCGAATAATTTGTTAATATGCTTATCTGGTGTCATGTCCTTGCCAATCATCACTCCAAGATCTTTCTCTGAGTTTACTTTTTTCACCTTTTCTTCACCAGTTTTGTAATATTTTCATATTCTGTTTTTACTTTTTCTAAACTCCATTATACTGCATTTCTTTATATTGAATTTTCCTTCCCACTTTTGGGTCCAATTCCAGATCTTGTCCAAATCTTGCTGCAATGAGTTGCAGTCTTCCTCCGTTTTTACCTTCTTTAGTATCCTTGCATCATCTGCCAAGAAATTCATATAACACTCTACACCTTCATTCATGTCATTAATGTATATGACAAACATGATCGGGGCCAGTACTGATCCCTGCGGGACACCGCTTATCACTTCTTCCCAGTTTGAGAATTTTTCTCTAATTACAACTCTCATTTCCCACCCAATCAGGAAGTCATTTATCCATTCCAATAATTTTCCTCTGATGCCACCTTTTGACTCTATCTTTATAAGTTTTTTTTACGTGGAATCTTGTCGAATGCCTTGTGTGTGTGTGTGTTTGTGTGTGTGTGTGTGTGTATGTGTGTGTATGTGTGCACACTAAGAGCTCATATATGACCGATCTATGGGTAATGTTGTGACCTTACGCTTTCACACACGCCCAACTCCCCGACCACTGGAGTTGGAGTAACGACCCACAGCACAGCGATACTGAAACTATATCAACCCTGAGCGGGTTCCTACTCGGACCACCGTAGTGGCGGCTGGAAAAACTACCGCTGCGTCATGTGTGTGTGTGTGTGTGTGTGTGTGTGTGTGTGTGTGTGTGTGCATGCGTGTGTGTGTGTGTGCATGCGTGTGTGCGTGTGTGTGTATGTGTGTGTGTGTGTTTGTTTAAGTGTGTGTGTGTGTGTTTGCTTGTGTGTGTGTGTGTGTGTGTGTGTGTGTGTGTGTGTGTGTGTGTGTGTGTGTGTGTGTGTGTGTGTGTGTGTGTGTGTGTGTGTGTGCGTCCGTGCGTATTAGACTTGAATTTTGAAATTAAATATCAGGTATCGAAAACCAGAGAACACAAATTCGAAATAAATGAAGTATCGCAAGGACGGTAAAAGATAGTCTGAAGGAAGATTTGAGATAAGATGAATAGTCACATATGGATCACCATTCCCGTATGAGTAGAGACTAGTTTCCAATACTAAAAAGAGTGCTGAGTAGCTCTGACCCGTAGAGGTGTCCTTGAAGTCAATATAGATTTGACTACATAAATCTTATCCAGCTAGTTTTTTTTTTACATGGCCAAGAATAAAGCAACTAAAAGCACAAAATGATCTTAATCAAGGTGTCTCCCAGTCACCCGATTCCACAACAGTCGTGGGATCTGTAATTAGTATGACAGAAAGTTAATGTGTGTATTTTTTCTTGAATACACTTGCAATGATATTTACATAGGTGAGTGTATTTTTATGTTTTTTTTCTTATAGAATTAAGAGTAAATCGTAAGAGCTCGTTGATTCTTAATCTTGCTGATCATTGATGGTCTAGACTCTAGAACGAGAAAAAAAAAAATTTCAAGCCCAAATCACGACCGTGGGTGTTACGGTAATTGTACATGACAGACGCGGCTTTTGGGATCAATTGTCGCAAACTGACTCGAAAACCATGTCAGAATGACGGCGTAGACCATTTTGGAGGACAGAAGAAGAGTGTCCGAAGGATCCCCTAGAGCGATCGAAAATGACCAGCCTTATCATTCACTCCTTCGGCAAGACCCTCCGGGCGATGTCGAGGAGATGTCTCGGGGTATGGCGAAGACTTTGCTCCTGTGTAGCCACCGAGGAAACGGCTTCAGGAGTGACCAAAGAGGTCGAAGAAACGCTGCTGGAACAGGAAGAAATCCAGTCCGTGACCAGCCACCAAGAAAATCCAACAGGGATTTCCGAAGTGCTCCAGGAAGTGAGCGCCAACGAAGACTCTTCCTCTCTGGAGCAGAAATCGATTGTTGGAAGCAGTCAGGAACAAGAAACAGTAACAGAAAACAATGAAGAGCTTAAAGAGACTCACAAGCTCGTTTTCGATGACACAGAAGTAACGATCCAGAAAGAAGACGTTACTGAGAACAAGTGCATCGCTTCTGAGGATGATGTTAGCGTGGTGGGTGACGTAGTACTAGAAGAACACCACCCAGATCCAGCTACATCGTCGAAGACTGAAGATCTCAAAGAATCCGACGTAGATTCTACCGAGCTCCCGGGAAAATGTGAGGAACAAGAGGGGAGTTCTGAGATCGAAGAAACCAGAGACATCTCACCCCATAGTCCTCAAACACACGAACCTTTGCCGAACAACGTACCAAGACAAGAGTGTCTTCAATCCGCTGGACCTTCACGCAGACAGCGAAGAGCCTTGAGGTACAAGATCCACCTCGCAGAAGTCATGCGAGAGGAAGCTGGCAAAGAGCCCAAATCAAAGACCGCTCTTCAGAAGATGGCAAGGAGAAGAATGTCGGAATCTTCATCCTGCAGACACTTTCACAGAGGTGGACGCCAGCGCACTCGCGAGACTCAAAGAAGCGGTCAGGGACAAGGAAGCCAGGTCGAGACGACGAACAGAAACGATCATCGGACAAGACGTAATCGTTCACACCGTCAAGACCAGTATGATAGCCATTACCCTGATGGCCACCAAAGACAGAGCAACACGACTTTGGGAAACGCTGGTTACGATAACCGATCGTTCAGTTACAGTACCCACGGAAACTGGCAGGAGAGTCGGGGTTCATACGGGCGGCTTCAGTATCAAAACAACAGAAATCAAAATTACTATCCAAATATTTACCGAGGAACTGTTTATGGACAATGTCAGTGTATGGCAAGACCCCAAAACCTTATATTTATGAACAACAATATGAACTACGGTGGGTACTACCAGTACAAATAAAGCCTACGGTCATAAAATAGAAAAAAATATATATATGAAATGTGTATATACGTATATATGAATATAGAAACAAAAAAATAAGGCAAAGGATAAGAAAAAAAAAATAATAAGTCCGCAAGTGTAAATATACACAACTTTCAACTGCGGCAGGGAATTCCCCTCAGCTGAATAAAGTCACCTGACTAGAGTCAAAATACACGAAATACATAAAAAAAAAAAAAAATCACAAGTAATACGAGGAGGACAGTCGAAGGCCCTTGCATACCGGGTGGTACGTTTCCCTTGACTCCGGCTGTCGCCAGGCGATTCTGTTGCTCCCCGTGGCACTCCGCCTTTACCGAAGCCAGTCTGCTGGTGTCGCATCATCCTAATCTAGGGTTCGAGTCTCGCACTCCTCTCCGGTTCCCATCAGAGACTGTTTGTTACCAGGTCCAGCAGTCATTTATAGCGCATAACACATAGGGCAAAGGTGACGGCTCCAGCCGCAGCTACTCAGCGCCTCCTGTCGTAGGCTTCTGATAGAAGGACTTAACAAAGGATCTATCGATCCAGCGAGAGCGAGCATTTGCTATTTGATTCTGGCTAAGAACAGGTGAATTTAATCAAGTTCCTTTTGTCCTTTGTGTTCTCCTATGTCCCAGTCCTCTCCTTCATTATTCTTAAAGGGTTCTATTCCGCTCTGAAAAAGGACTTTGTATGATTTACCATGGTCTTGGATCATGTGTTGGGCTCGTGATCGACAGCTATTTCGCTCCCGGAAGAGAACTCAGAGCTCATATATTACCGATCTATGGGTAATGCTTTGACCTTACAGGCACACACACACCCAACTCTCCGCCAACGAGAGTTGGAGTAACGACTCGCAGCGCAGCGATACTGAAATTGTTTCATCCCTGAGCAGGATTCGAACCCGGACCGCCGTAGTTGCGGCCGTGAACTCTACCACTACGTCATGCGTGTGTGTGTGTGTGTGTGTGTGTGTGTGTGTGTGTGTGTGTGTGTGTGTGTGTGTGTGTGTGTGTGTGTGTGTGTGTATTCGTGGTACGCTTGTGTGATCGCACGACTTGTAATGCTTTCACATTCACGCGAGCATTCTTCTCTGTAATGATTAACATGAGATTATCTTTTGAATAGGGTGTGGAGTGGAGGATGAGAGGTTGGGGAGGGGGGGCATCTGAATGGGGGAGAATGGGGGGAAAGGGGGACAATGAAGAGAGTGACGTAGAGCATGGCCAAAGAGAGAGGAGGAAAGAGAGGAAACAGGATAAAGAGAGGAAAGAGAAGAGACAGGATAAAGAGAGGAAGGAAGAAAGAGAGGAGGCAGGATAAAGAGAGGAATAAGAGACAGGATAAAGAGAGGAAGGAGGAAAGAGAGGAGACAGGATAAAGAGAGGAAAGAGAAGATATAGGGTAAATAGAGGAAGGAGGAAAGAGAGGAGACAGGATAAAGAGAGGAAAGAAAAGAGACAGGATAAAGAGAGATGAGGAAAGAGAGGAGACAGGATAGAGAGGAGGAAAGAGAGGTAAGGAGGGGGAGGGGGAGAGGGGGAGTGGAGGTTAAGTATTTCCCAACATAGATTTGGTCAAGTGTGTGCAAGTCCTGTACTTCATTGTATGTACAGTATGTATATGTACATGTGTGTTCACGCATTCTGAAAAATATGTACACTGCTCAGTGTGCATTTGAACATATTTTCCGCACCTTTGTACAAGATGTACGTGGGCATTTGGAATCACTTTTCGTGTATCGATCTTTCACATCTCTGCTTGTTGTTATATATATTCATTTACAAATCGAATGCGTTTGGTCTTGTATTTGATTTATCTAAGCAACTGGATAATCTCTCTTACTAACTTTTTTGTTGGTTGTTAGTCATTAATCTCTTTTTTTTAATTATTTTTTCTTGACTATTTAATTTCTGTGAATTGAACACCCGATTGTCCTGTATGATTGTCACGTTGTTTTTGTTGTCAATGTATGCCATCCGACATTTATTCTTGCGCGCGCATGTGTGTGTGCTATGTATGTGTGTGTGTGTGTGTGTGTGTGTGTGTGTGTGTGTGTGTGTGTGTGTGTGTGCGTGTGCGGTTGTGTATGTATGTGTGTGTGTGTGTGTGTGTGTGTGTGTGTGTGTGTGTGTGTGTGTGTGTGTGTGTGTGTGTGTGTGTGTGTGCGCCCGCAAGCGTCCGTGAGTATTATACTTGAATTTTGAAATTAAATGCCAGATATCGAGAGCCAGAGAACACAAATTCGAAATAAAAGAAGAATCGCAAAAGAGGTAAAAGATAGTCTAAATGAAGATTTGAGATAGGATGAATAGTCATATATGGATCACTATTCGTATAAGAGTAGAGGCTAGTTTCCAATCCTAAAAAGAGTGTTGAGTAGCTCTGGGCCGTAGGGGTGCCGTTGAAGTCCTTGCATATTTAAATACATAAAGCTTATCTAGCTAGAGGGATTTTATTTTATGGCCAAGAATAAAGCATCCAAAAGCACAAAGTGATCCTAATCAGTCTCTCCCAGTCACCCGATTCCGCAACAGCCGTGGAATCTGTAATTAGTATGACAGGAGGTTAATGTGTATGCATGTGTGTAATTTTTCTTGAATACACCTATAACAGTATCTACATACGTGAGTTTCTTTTTGTGTGTTTTTATAGGAGTGAGACTAGATCGTAAGAGCCCGTCTGCTCTTCTTCTTCCTGACCATCGATGGTCTAGAGCCTCTTTCCATATGTACCCCGCTCTTATGTACTGCTGTTCTACAGCCTCGTACAAATCCCATCACTAGTGAATAGAACCCTAGTGTATCCACTAAGTATTACTAGTTTTCTATTTGTGATTCTATTTGTGAACAACTGTAGCCCATAAGGAGTCATTGAACCATAGGTTGAGAACCACTGGTCTAGACTCTAGAACGAAAAAGAATGGCTTTTGTAGCCCTAATCACCACCGTGGGTGTTACGGTAACTGTACATGATGGACGCGGTTTTTGGGATCAATTGTCGCAAACTGACTCGAAAACCATGTCAGAATGACGGCGTCGCCCATTTTGGAGGACAGAAGAAGTGTGTCCGAAGGATCCCTTAGAGCGCTCGAAAATGACTAGTCGTGTCATTCACTCCTTCGGCAAGACCCTCCGGGCGATGTCGAGGAGATGCCTCGGGGCATGGGAAAGACTGTGCTCCTGTATAGCCACCGAGGAAACGGCTTCAGGAGTGACCAAAGAGCACCAGGAGGCACTCCTGGAACAGGAGGAAATCCAGCCCGTATCCAGCCACAAAGAAGAAACAACAAGGATTTCCGAAATAAACGTCAACGAAGACTCTTTTTATCTGGACCAGAAATCGATTGTCGGAAGTGAACAGGAACGAAAATCGGTCACGGAAAACAACGAAGAGCCTAAAGAGTCTCACAAGATTGTTTGCGATGACACGGAAGTAACGATCCAGAAAGAAGCCGTTACTGAGAACAAGTGCATCGCTTGTGAGGATAATGTTAGCGTGGAGGGTGACGTAGTGCCAGAAAAACACCACCCAAATCCATCTACATCCTTGAAGACTGAAGATCTCCAAGTATCCGACGGAGACTCTATCGAGCTCCCGGGAACGTATGAGGAACAAGAGGGGAAGTCAGAGACCGAAGAAAGCCAAGATCTCTCACCCCATAGTCCTCAAACACACGAACCTTTGCCGAACAACGTACCAAGGCAAGAGTCTTTTCAGTCCGTTGGGCCTTCTCGCAGACAGCAAAGAGCCTTGAAGTACAAGATCCACCTCGCAGAAGTCATGCGAGAGGAAGCTGGCAAAGAGCCCAAATCAAAGACCGCTCTTCAGAAGATGGCGAAGAGGAGAATGTCGGAATCTTCATCCGGCAGGCACTCTCACAGAGGCGGACGCCATCGCACTCGCGAGACTCAAAGAAGCGGTCAGGGACACGGAAGCCAGGTCGAGACAACGAACAGAAACGATCATCGCACAAGACGTAATCGTTCACATCGTCAAGACCAGTATGATAACCATTACCCTGATGGCCACCAAAGGCAGAGGAACACGACCAGGGGAAACGCTGGTTACGATAATCAATCGTTCAGTTACAGTACCCACGGAAACTGGCAGAAGAGTCGGGGTTCATACGGGCGGCTTCAGTATCAAAATAACAGAAGTCAAAATTGTTATCCAAATATTTATCGAGGAACTGTTTATGGACAATGTCAGTGTATGGCAAGACCCCAAAACCTGATATTTATGAACAAGAATATGAACTACGGTGGGTACTACCAGTACAAATAAAGCCTATGGTCATAAAATAGAAAAAATATATATATGAAATGTGTATATACGTATATATGAATATAGAAACAAAAAAATAAGATATACATAGGAATAAGGCAAAGGATAAGAAAAAAATAATAATAAAGAAATAAGTCCGCAAGTGTAAATATACACAACTTTCAACTGCGGCAGGGAATTCCCCTCAGCTGAATAAAGTCACCTGACTAGAGTCAAAATACACGAAATACATATATACAAAAAAAAAAAAAGTAATCCGAGGAGGACTGTCGAAGGCCCTTGCCTACCGGGTGGTACGTTTCCCTTGACTCCGGCTGTCGCCAGGCGATTCTGTTGCTCCCCGTGGCACTCCGCCTTTAGCGAAGCCAGTCTGCTGGTGTTGCATCATCCTAATCTAGGGTTTTCCTCTCCGGTTCCCATCAGAGACTGTTACCAGGTCCAGCAGTCATCTATAGCGCATAACACATAGGGCAAAGGTGACGGCTCCGGCCGCAGCTACTCAGCGCCTAATGGCGTAGGCTCCTGACAAAGACTTAACAAAGGCTCTCTCGATCCAGCGGGAGCGAGCATTTGCTATTTGATTCTGGCTAAGAACAGGTGAATTTAATCAAGTTCCTTTTGTCCTTTGTGTTTTCCTATGTCTCAGCCCTTCCCTTCATTATTCTCAAAGGGTTCTATTCCGCGCTGAAAAGGGACTTTGTGTGTGTGTGTGTGTGTGTGTTTTTTGTGTTTTTGTGTGTGTGTGTGTATACCTAGTTGTATTTACCTAGTTGTATTATACGGGAAGGGACATATGCTTGTGGTGACCCGTCTTTGTATCTCTCAGCATCAAGTTTTTCCTTAAAATCTTGTATAGTGTTTGTACACACTGTTTCGTTGTCTAATTCATTCCATGTATCTATCACTCTGTGTGGGAAGCTGTTCCTTTTTAAATTTCTTCTGTAACTGTCTTTTTTTAGTTTCTTTGCTTCTTTTCGTGCCCTCTCGTTTTACCGTTGTCCCATATTAACAAGTCATCCCTATCTAAAACTTCCATTCCTTTCATTATTGTGTAGTTAGTCAGCAGGTCACCTCTTTCTCTTCTCTGCTCCAAAGTTGTTAGTTCTAATTTGGACGGTCTTTGCTCATATGTTAATTCGGAGAGAGTTGGTGCTAGCTAGGTTGTTGCTCTTCGTAACCTTTGTAGTTTTTTAATGTTCTTTTTGGTACTGGGTGGCGAGAGTGCTTCTGGGTACTCGAGTCTTGGTCTTATTAGTGTAGTTAGGGTTTTCTTGATCATTTCTTCGTCCAAATAGGCAAACGCCACTTTGATTGATCTCAGTAAATTGTAGCTTTCTCCGAATATTTTGTTAATATCCTTATCTGGTGTCATGTCCTTGCCAATCATCACTCCAAGATCTATCTCTGAGTTTACTTTTTTCACTTTTTCTTCACCAATTTTGTAATCTTTTGATATTCTGTTTTTACTCTTTCCAAACTCCATTATACTGCATTTCTTTATATTGAAATTTACTTCCCACTTTTGGGTCCAATTCCAGATCTTGTCCAAATCTTGTTGCAATGAGTTGCAGTCTTCCTCCGTTTTTACCTTCTTTAGTATCCTTGCATCATCTGCCAAGAAATTCATATAACACTCTACACCTTTATTCACATTAATGTACAGTATATGACAAACATGATCGGGGCCAGTACTGATCCCTGCGGGACACCGCTTATCACTTCTTCCCAGTTTGAGAATTTTTCTCTAATTACAACTCTCATTTTCCTCCCGATCAGGAAGTCTTTCATCCATTCCAATAATTTTCTTCTGATGCCACCTATTGACTCTATCTTTGTAATTTTTTTTATGTGGTACCTTGTCGAATGCCTTGTGTGTGTGTGTGTGTGTGTGTGTGTGTGTGTGTGTGTGTGTGTGTGTATGTGTGATTCATCATGGTCTTTAAATCACGTGCTGGACTCGTGATCGACAGCTACTTCCCTCCCGTAAGAGAGCTAAGAGCTCATATATGACCGAACTATGGGTAATGCTGTGATATTGCACTCACACACATACCCAACTCCTCCCCACGAGAGTTGGAGTAACGACTCGCAGCACAGCGATACTGAAATTATTTCATCCCTAAGCGGGATTCTAACGGCCGTAGTGGCTGCCGGGAAAACTACCACTGCGTCATATGTGTGTGTGTGTGTGTGTGTGTGTGTGTGTGTGTGTGTGTGTGTGTGTGTGTGTGTATGTGTGTGTGTGCGTGCGTCCGTGCGTGTTATACT
Organism: Oratosquilla oratoria; assembly: GCF_046742065.1. Classification (NCBI taxonomy): domain Eukaryota; kingdom Metazoa; phylum Arthropoda; class Malacostraca; order Stomatopoda; family Squillidae; genus Oratosquilla; species Oratosquilla oratoria. Next base: position 718,948 of record NC_134797.1, on the reverse strand, counting down.
TGAATTTTGAATTTAGATATCAGGTATCGAAAACCAGAGAGCACAAATTCGCAATAAAAGAAAAATCGCAAGGGCGGTAAAAGATAGTCTGAAGGAAGATTTGAGATAAGATGAATAGTCACATATGGATCACAAATTCCTGTATGCGTAGAGACTAGTTTTCAATTCTAAAAAGAGTGTTGGGTAGCTCTGGGCCGTAGAGGTGTCGTTGAAGTTAATATAAATTTGACTACATAAATCTTATCTAGCTACTTTTTTTTTTTTTTTTTTTTTACAAAGGACACAAGGAACTTGATTAAATTCACCTGTTCTTAGCCAGAATCAAATAGCAAATGCTCGCTCCCGCTGGATCGAGAGAGCCTTTGTTAAGTCTTTGTCAGGAGCCTACGCCATTAGGCGCTGAGTAGCTGCGGCCGGAGCCGTCACCTTTGCCCTATGTGTTATGCGCTATAGATGACTGCTGGACCTGGTAACAAACAGTCTCTGATGGGAACCGGAGAGGAGTGCGCGACTCGAACCCTAGATTAGGATGATGCAACACCAGCAGACTGGCTTCGGTAAAGGCGGAGTGCCACGGGGAGCAACAGAATCGCCTGGCGACAGCAGGAGTCAAGGGAAACGTACCACCCGGTAGGCAAGGGCCTTTGACAGTCCTCCTCGGATTACTTTTTTTTTTGTATATATGTATTTCGTGTATTTTGACTCTAGTCAGGTGACTTTATTCAGCTGAGGGGAATTCCCTGCCGCAGTTGAAAGTTGTGTATATTTACACTTGCGGACTTATTTCTTTATTATTTTTTTCTTATCCTTTGCCTTATTCCTATATATATCTTATTTTTTTGTTTCTATATTCATATATACGTATATACACATTTCATATATATATATATATATATATATATATATATATATATATATATATATTTTCTATTTTATGACCATAGGCTTTATTTGTACTGGTAGTACCCACCGTAGTTCATATTGTTGTTCATAAATATCAGGTTTTGGGGTCTTGCCATACACTGACATTGTCCATAAACAGTTCCTCGGTAAATATTTGGATAATAATTTTGATTTCTGATATTTTGATACTCAAGCCGCCCGTATGAACCCCGACTCTTCTGCCAGTTTCCGTGGGTACTGTAACTGAACGATTGATTATCGTAACCAGCGTTTCCCCTGGTCGTGTTGCTCTGCCTTTGGTGGCCATCAGGGTAATGGCTATCATACTGGTCTAGACGGTGTGAACGATTACGTCCTGTTCGATGATCGTTTCTGTTCGTCGTCTCGACCTGGCTTCCGTGTCCCTGACCGCTTCTTCGAGTCTCGCGAGTGCGATGGCGTCCGCCTCTGTGAGAGTGCCTGCCGGATGAAGCTTCCGACATTCTCCTCTTCGCCATCTTCTGAAGAGCGGTCTTTGATTTGGGCTCTTTGCCAGCTTCCTCTCGCATGACTTCTGCGAGGTACATCTTGTACCTCAAGGCTCTTCGCTGTTTGCGAGAAGGTCCAGCGGATTGAAGACACTCTTGTCTTGGTACGTTGTTCGGCAAAGGTTCGTGTGTTTGAGGACTATGGGGTGAGATGTCTCTGGTTTCTTCGATCTCAGAACTCCCCTCTTGTTCCTCACATGCTTCCGGGAGCTTGGTAGAATCTACGTCGGATACTTGATCTTCAGTCTTCGACGATGTAGCTGGATCTGTGTGGTGTTTTTCTAGTGCTACGTCACCCACCAAGCTAACATCATCCTCAGAAGCGATGCACTTGTTCTCAGTAACGTCTTCTTTCTGGATCGTTACTTCCGTGTCATCGCAAACGAGCTTGTGAGTCTCTTTAAGCTCTTCATTGTTTTCTGTTACTGTTTCTTGTTCCTGACTGCTTCCAACAATCGATTTCTGCTCCAGAGAGGAAGAGTCTTCGTTGGCGCTCACTTCCTGGAGCACTTCGGAAATCCCTGTTGGATTTTCTTGGTGGCTGGTCACGGACTGGATTTCTTCCTGTTCCAGCAGCGTTTCTTCGACCTCTTTGGTCACTCCTGAAGCCGTTTCCTCGGTGGCTACACAGGAGCACAGTCTTCGCCATACCCCGAGGCATCTCCTCGACATCGCCCGGAGGGTCTTGCCGAAGGAGTGAATGACACGGCTTGTCATTTTCGAGCGCTCTAGGGTACCCTTCGGACACTCTTCTTCTGTCCTCCAAAATGGTCGACGCCGTCATTCTGACATGGTTTTCGAGTCAGTTTGCGACAATTGATCCCAAAAACCGCGTCCATCATGTACAGTTACCGTAACACCCACGGTGGTGATTTGGGCTACAAAAGCCATTCTTTTTCGTTCTAGAGTCTAGACCAGTGGTTCTCAACCTATGGTTCAATGACTCCTTATGGGCTACAGTGGTTCACAAATACAACCACAAATAGAAAACTTAGTGGATACACTAGGGTTCTATTCACTAGTGATGGGATTTGTACGAGGCTGTAGAACAGCAGTACATAAGAGCGGGGTACATATGGAAAGAGGCTCTAGACCATCGATGGTCATGAAGAAGAGCAGACGGGCTCTTATGATCTAGTCTCACTCCTATAAAAACACACAAAAAGAAACTCACGTACGTAAATCTTGTTGTAGGTGTATTCAAGAAAAAATACACGCATGCATACACATTAACCTCCTGTCATACTAATTACAGATTCCACGGCTGTTGCGGAATCGAGTGACTAGGAGAGACTGATTAAGATTACTTTGTGCTTTTGAATGTTTTATTCTTGGCCGTAAAAATAAAATCTCTCTAGCTAGATAAGCTTTATGTATTTAAATATTCAAGGATTTCAACGATACCCCTACGGCCCAGAGCTAATCAACACTCTTTTTTGGATTGAAAACTAGTCTCTACTCATAGAGGATTGGTGATCCATATGTAACTATTCATCCCATCTCAAATCTTCATTTAGACTATCTTTTACCTCTTTTGCGATTCTTCTTTTATTTCGAATTTGTGTTCTCTGGCTCTCGATATCTGGCATTTAATTTCAAAATTCAAGTATAATACGCACGGACGCACGCACACACACACACACATACATAGCACACACACATGCGCGCGCAAGAATAAATGTCGGATGGCATACATTGACAACAAAAACAACGTGACAATCATACAGGACAATCGGGTGTTCAATTCACAGAAATTAAATAGTCAAGAAAAAAATTATTAAAAAAAAGAGATTAATGACTAACAACCAACAAAAAAGTTAGTAAGAGAGATTATCCAGTTGCTTAGATAAATCAAATACAAGACCAAACGCATTCGATTTGTAAATGAATATATATAACAACAAGCAGAGATGTGAAAGATCGATACACGAAAAGTGATTCCAAATGCCCACGTACATCTTGTACAAAGGTGCGGAAAATATGTTCAAATGCACACTGAGCAGTGTACATATTTTTCAGAATGCGTGAACACACATGTACATATACATACTGTACATACAATGAAGTACAGGACTTGCACACACTTGACCAAATCTATGTTGGGAAATACTTAACCTCCACTCTCCCTCTCCCCCTCCCCCTCCTTACCTCTCTTTCCTCCTCTCTATCCTATCTCCTCTCTTTCCTCATCTCTCTTTATCCTGTCTCTTTTCTTTCCTCTCTTTATCCTGTCTCCTCTCTTTCCTCCTTCCTCTATTTACCCTATATCTTCTCTTTCCTCTCTTTATCCTGTCTCCTCTCTTTCCTCCTTCCTCTCTTTATCCTGTCTCTTTTTCCTCTCTTTATTCTGCCTCCTCTCTTTCTTCCTTCCTCTCTTTATCCTGTCTCTTCTCTTTCCTCTCTTTATCCTGTCTCCTGTCTTTCCTCCTCTCTCTTTGGCCATGCTTTACATCACTCTCCTCATTTTCTGGCACTACGTCACCCTCCACGCTAACATCATCCTCACGAGCGATGCACTTGTCCTCAGTAACGTCTTCTTTCTGGATCGTTACTTTTGTGTCATCGCAAACGAGCTTGTGAGTCTCTTTAGGCTCTTCATTGTTTTCCGCGAATGTTTCTTGTTCCTCGTCTCTTCCAACGATCGATTTCTGCTCCAGAGAGGAGGAGTCTTCGTTGGCGTTCACTTCCAGGAGTACTTCTGAAATCATTGTTGGTTCTTCTTGGTGGCTGGACACGGGCTGGGTTTCTTCAAGTTCCAACACCGCTTCTTCGACCTTTTTGGTCATACCTGAAGGCATTGCCTCGGTGGGTACACAAAAGCACAGTCTTCGCAACGCCCGAGGCAGCTCTTTCTTATCGCCCGGAGGGTCTTGCCGAAGACGTGAATGACACGGTCAGTCATTTTCGTGCGCTCTAGGTGATCCTTCCGACACTCTTCTTCTCTTTTCCAAAATGGTCGACGGCGTCATTCTGACGAGGCTTTCGAGTCAGTTTGCGACAATTGATCCCAAAAACCGCGTCCATCATGTGCACTTACCGTAACACCCACGGTGGTGATTTGGTATTTAATTTCAAAATTCAAGTATAACACACACACACACACACACACACACACACACACACACACACACACACACACACACACACACACACACACACACACACACACACACACACACACACACACACGACTCGGTGGCGCGATTGGTAGAGTCCCTGACTGTCACTATGGCGGTCCGGGTTCGAATCCTGCCCAGGGCTGAAATACTTTCAATATCGCTGCGCTTCGAGTCGTTACTCCAACTCTCGTGGGCGGGGAGTTCTGTGTGTGTGCGTGTAAGGTCACGGCATTACCCATAGATCGGCCATACGAGCTCTGAGCTCTCTTCCGGGAGGGAAATAGCTGTGGGTCACGAGTCCAACACGTGTTCCAAAGACCAAGGTGAATCACACACAGACAGACAGACACACACACACACACACACACACACACACACACACACACACACACACACACACACACACACACACACACACGTACACACAAACACAAGCACGCACGCGCACACACACACACACACACACACACACACACACACACACACACACACACACACACACACACACACACACACACACACACACACACACACATACACAACCACACACACATGTATAGCAAACATGATCGGGGCCAGTACTGATCCCTGCGGGACACCACTTATCATTTCTTCCCAGTTTGAGAATTTTAAACAAGAGCACACGAAAAGAAACTAAAAAAAGATAATTACAGAGGAGATCTAAAAAAAAATAGCTTCCCACTCAGAGTGATAGATAATTAGAACAAATTAGATAAAAAAAAAACAATGTGTGCAAACAATATTCAAGATTTTAAGAAAAAAAAATTGATGCTGAGAGATACAAAGACGGGTCACCACGAGCATAGCTCCCTTCCCGTATAATACAACTAGGTAAACACACACACACACACACACACACACACACACACACACACACACACACACACACACACACACACACACACACACACACACACACACACACACACACACACACAAACACACACACACAACCCGTGGAGCATGTGGTAGAGTTCCCGGCCGCCACTACGTCGGTCCGGGTTTGAATCCCACTCAGGGTTGAAATAATTTCAGTATCGCTGCGCTGCGAGTCGTTACTCCAACTCTCGTAGGCGGGGATTATGGTGTGTGTGTGTGTGTGTGTGCGTGTAAGGTCGCAGCATTACCCATAGTTCGGTCATATATGAGCTCTGAGCTCCATTCCGGGAGGGAAATAGCTGTCGATCACGAGTGCAACACGTCATCCAATACCATGGTGAATCGCACATTCATACGCACAAAGTCCCTTTTCAGGTCGGAATAGAGCTCGTCGTTGACAATAATGAAGGGGAGGAAGGACTGTGACATAGGAAAACAGAGAGTCTCTGCTGGCAACCGGAAAGGAGTGCCATCATGTGCAATTACCGTAACACCCACGGTGGTGATTTGGGCTAGAAAAGACATTCTTTTTCGTTCTACAGTCTAGACCAGGGATTCCCAAACTTTTCAGCTCATCGACCTCTAGTAAGGTTTAAGACTTCCTATAGACCCCCAAACTATTAATTCACGAATTATGTCAGTTTACTATTATTATTGGTGTTGTTATTGTTATTAAAGCTAGTAATATTATTATCATTATTATAGTTATTATCAATATCCTCATTATCATCTTTTTATTATTATTGTTATTATTATTATAATTTCAGTTATCAATAGTGTTATCATCATTTTCATCCGTTATAAAAATGCTAAATGGCAACATATATCAAAGCGACAGCATTCCAATAATTATAAAAACACTTGCACATAGACATAAACACAAGTGTTTTAAAATAAACATTATGATTTGCCAATAGCTTTAAGAGTGATATTATATATTCTTTATTATATTACTATAGGTAATATTCAAGCCAATAATATTACACAAGCTCGTCATCTTGATGTTCATTCACGATGTGGTTGTGTGTATGTGAGATTCTCCCTACATACACAGAATGGGGAGGATGTTCGACTCAGAGTGAACTGACATGGTTTTTCTCTAAGTTTAGATATTGGTTGGTTGATTATTCTCATTCTTTCAGCACGGGAAGAGAACAGGATCACTTCATGCTAACCATTTAATTTTAAAGACTGCCTTTCAACCCCATAGTAATTTACTGACCCCTTTCGACCCCCTGGCAATCTACTGACCCCCTTTCGACCCCTTCGATGGTTTCATCGCACCCTGGAGGTCGATATCGACCCCCTAGCAATCTACTGGCCCCCTTTCGACCCCTTGGCTATTTGTCAACCCCTTGGATGGTCTCATCGACCCCTGGGGGTCGATATGGACCACATTGGCAACCCCTGGTCTAGACCATCAATGATCAGGAAGAAGAATAAGGACCGACGAGCTCTTACGATTTATTCTCAATCGTCAAAACCCATTGGCGGAAAGGTCGAGGAGGAGGAATTGGGCCCGACAGCAGAACCAGCAACAAGGAGTTGCGAATCAAGACAGCAACAGGACGGGTTCCATGGACAAAGATTGAACTCACAAAACTTAAGACTTAGAAACCACGAAGTAGTGAGCGCTGATGGAACGGGTTGTTTTAAGTGAAGATGAAATACCTTTCTGGGTGGAGGTGATAGATGCTAAGGGACATGGAGCTGCCTAGTGTAGGCCTTACGGTCTCCTGAAATCTCCTCCATTCTTACGTTCAGAAACATTCCTCATGCTGACACGACGTGGGCTGAGCAACGGCAGTGAAACAAATCGCCTGGCGGTAGCATTAAGGAATAGAAGCAAAGACTGACCGGTTACAGAAGACCCGGTTAACCTCGGAAGAACCAGGTTAGGATCGCAGAGAGGTTCGTCTCCCTCCTCAACCTTCGGAGGCGTCAGCCTCTGGAAGCGGACTCCTCGAGGTTCAAAGACCGTCAGGAGTCAAAATTTCGTGAAGAAACTGACTTCGACGTTTTTTTTTTTTTTTTTTTTTTTTTTTTTTTTTTTTTTTTTTTTTTTTTTTTTTTTTTTTTTTTTTTTTTTTTTAGAAAATTAACCGAATCACGCCCAAATTGAGGGGGGCGACTCAAGCATTGATGGGAGTAAAGAGGAGGAGGAGGAGGGGGGGGAAGAACAAGAACGAAAAGACCAAGAAGAGGAGAAAGAAGAAGAGAAGAAGAGGGGGAACAAGAAGATGAAGAAGAGGATAAAGAGGAAGAGGAAGACGAAGAAAAGGAGTTAGGAAGAGGATTAAGAAGAGGAGTGAGGAAGAGGATGAAGAAGAGGAATGAGGAAGAGGATGAAGAACAGGAGTGAGGATGAGGAAGAAGAGGATGAAGAACAGGAGTCAATAAGAATATGAAGAAGATGAAATAGAGGAGGAGGAAGAAAAGGAGAGAAGGAAAAGAAGAAAAAGAGAAAAAAAGAGAAGAGAGGGAAAGAGAGAAGGAGGGAGGAGGAAAAGGTGGGGGAAAGAAAGAGAAGTAACAGGAGGAAGAGGAGAAGAGAGAGAGAGCAAGAGAGAGAAGGAAGAGTGGGAAGAGGGGAAGAGAGAGCAAGAGAGAGGTGGAAGAGAAGGAGGAGAGAGAGACAGAGAGAGGCAAACAGTTAGAGAGAGAAGAGGAGAAGAATGAGAGAGAGAAAGAGAAAGAAGATGAGAGAGGAAAAAGAGGAGGGGAGAGAAAAAGAGAGAAGGAAGAGGAGGACGAGGAGAAAGAGAGAGCAAGAGACAGAAGAAAGAGGAATTGACAGACAGAGACAGTGGCAGAGAAAGAAAGAAAGAGAGAGAGAGAGAGAGAGAGAGATAGAGAGAGAGAGAGAGATCTATATATATATATAGAGAGAGAGACGAGGAAGAAGAGGGGAGGGGAGGAGAAAGAGAAGTAAGAGGAGAAGAGGGACAGAGAGAGAGAGAGCAAGAGAGAGAAGGAAGATTAGGAGAGAGAGAGAGAGAGAGAGAGAGAGAGAGAGAGAGAGAGAGAGAGAGAGAGAGAGAGAGAGAGAGAGAGAGAGAGAGAGAGAGAGAGAGAGAGAGTAAAAAGGGGAGAGAGGAGAAAAAAGAGGAAAATGAGGAGGATGAGGAGAAGAGAAGGAAAATGTTACTAGTGGAGTTCCTCAGGGTTCCGTTCTTGGGCCATTTCTATTCATAGTATATATAAATGATATAGACCATGGACTAAAATCTAATGTTTACATATTTGCTGATGATACAAAACTGTGCGGAATGGCAAATGATCACTTAAACCAATTAGATATTCAAGAAGATTTAGATAAATTACAGCAATGGTCTGAAAAGTGGCTAATGAAATTTAACACAAGTAAATGCAAGGTAATGCACATAGGTAAAAATAACAGTAAGTACGATTACAAGTTATTTGGAAATTCGTTAACAAAAGTGGATAGTGAAAAAGATCTCGGCGTAATTATCAGTAACGATCTCAAATCATCCAGGCTGTGTATTTCAGCCTCTGAGAAAGCAAATAAGATTCTAGGACTGATTGCGCGATCTTTTGATTTCAAAAGTCCATCACTCATTAACAAGCTATATAAATCGTTAGTTCGTCCACATTTAGAAAATGCTGTTTCCGTATGGTCACTGAATCTCATTAGAGACATTGACAGATTGGAAAAAGTACAACGGCGAGCCACAAAACTGATTCCAAATATCAAAAATAAATCATACGAAAATCGACTAAAACATATGAATCTGTTTTTCCCTAAAAAGCGTAGACTCAGAGGTGGCTTGATACAGGTCTTTAAAATTCTAAAGGGAATTGACAACATCAAAAGTGACAAAATTTTCACATTGAATGAGAATTAGACAAAAAACAATGGTCTCAGACTGTCCGGAAATAGATTCAATTTGGAAGTAGGTAGAAACAACATTGCCAACCGTGTAGTAAATGAATGGAATAAACTTCCTGCACAGGTCGTGCAATGTAGTTCAGTTCGAAGCTTTAAGAATCATCTAGATAAACACCTAGGCAAGATGCTGTAATGACTATAATTTATTTTATATTATTTGTTTTTGTTTTGTTATCATTTGTCTGTTTCATTTTCATTTATTATTAGTTATATGTCAATTCATTATTATTTACTATTTACCTGTTTGTTTACTATTTAACTATACCGATGCATTTATGTATTTTATTTGTTATTTACATTATTATACTTTTTATCTATTGATTTATTATTATTATGGGAGATAGGGTTGATGAAAGAATATTAGGATGGTTTGGACACATGGAAAGAATGAGTGAAGAAAGACTAGTAAAAGAGGTATGGAAGGCAGATGTGGAGGGAGTGAACATGAGGGGACGTCCTAGGATGAGGTGGATGGATGGGGTGAAGGGGGCTTTGGGGAAGAGGGGAATGTCTGTTGAGGAAGGAAGGGAGAGGACGGAAGACAGAGGTGAGTGGAGAATGGTTGTATATGGATGATGTTGTGACTGCATGAGGAGGAATGGGCGGGGAAGTGGGGGGTGGGGTAGTATGTGTGAGTAAATTTTGACGCAGCCCGAAGGGATTTCTCCCCGTCCTCGCCTTATATGCAAAGGGGGACGGAGAGGGGGGGTCGCCGATTAAATGAAGCGGCCTCGCTGTGGATGTACTGTGTCTTGCGACACTGCTTCTGACCCAGGGCGGTGGGCAGGGTGCAGGGATGACCCGTCATCCAGGAGGTGCTCAGATGAGAGGAAGGGTGGGAGGGGTGTGGAGTGTATTTAGGGATGAAATGGGTGGGAGTGTTTTTGTGCCTTTCCCTTTTTGGCTACCTCCCTTGGAAGGGGGAAAAAGCCTTGGTATATGTATATGTATGAATTTTTTTCGCATCCGACCAAGGTATGGACCAAAAGGTCTACTGTCGGTATGCTCCGCCTTTGTAATCCTTTGCAGGAGGATGAGGAGGAGAGAGAGAGTAGAAAGAGGAGGGGAGAGAAAGAGAGAGAAGAGGAGGAAGTTAAGAGGATATATATATATATATATATATATATATATATATATATATATATATATATATATATATATATATACATATATATATATAGACAGAGAGAAATGGAGGAAGAGGAGAGGAGAATGATAGAGAGAGAAGGAAGAGGAGCAGAAGAGAGTAAGAAAGAAAGAGAGAGAGAGAGAGAGAGAGAGAGAGAGAGAGAGAGAGAGAGAGAGAGAGAGAGAGAGAGAGAGAGAGAGAGAGAGAGAGAGAGAGAGAGAGAGGAAGAATGGATGAAAGACAGAGAGAGAAAGAACAAGAAGAATGATGAGAGAGAAAGAAAGAGAAACAGAGAGAGAGAGAGAGAGAGAGAGAGAGAGAGAGAGAGAGAGAGAGAGAGAGAGAGAGAGAGAGAGAAGAGGAAGAGGGAGGAAAAGAGAGACAAAAAAGAGAAGAGAGAGAGAGAGAGAGAGAGAGAGAGAGAGAGAGAGAGAGAGAGAGAGAGAGAGAGAGAGAGAGAGAGAAAGGAGAAAGAGGAGGGGAGCGAGAGAGAAGGAAGAGCAGGAATAGGAGAAGAGAGGGAGAGAAGAAAGAGAAAGATGGAAGAGGTCGGGAAGGGAACAGAAAAAAAAGAGAGAGGGAAGAGAGGGAGGGAGGAAGACAGAAGGAAGAGGAGGAGGAGAGAGAGAGAGAGAGAGAGAGAGAGAGAGAGAGAGAGAGAGAGAGAGAGAGAGAGAGAGAGAGAGAGAGAGAGAGAGAGAGAGGGGGGGAGGGAGAGACACAGACAGACAGAAGACGTGGAGAGAGAGAGAGAGAGAGAGAGAGAGAGAGAGAGAGAGAGAGAGAGAGAGAGAGAGAGAGAGAGAGAGAGAGAGAGAGAGAGAGAGAGAGAGAGAAGGATGAATTAGGGAAAAAGAGAGAAGAAAGAGAGGGAGAGAGAAAGAGAGAAGGAAGTGGGAGAAAAGAGAGAAAGGGGAGGGAGAAGTAAGGGGAGGATAGAAAGAGAGAGAGAGAGAGAGAGAGAGAGAGAGAGAGAGAGAGAGAGAGAGAGAGAGAGAGAGAGAGAGAGAGAGAGAGAGAGAGAGAGAGAGAGAAGGAGGAGGAGGAGAGAGAAAGGGGGAGAGAGAAGGAAGAGACAGAGAGGGGGAAGGAGGGAGGAAGGGAGAGAGAGGGAGAGAAACAGAGAGAGGGGGGAAAGAGAGAGAGAGGGAGAAAAAAGAGATAAGAAGAGAGAGGTATATGCATGAATGAAGTACATATACACATGTACATTGTACATTCACGCATAAATATACATGCGTACATACATAGTACACACACACACACACACACACACACACACACACACACACACACACACACACACACACACACACACACACACACACACACACACACACACACACACACACGCACACACACATATATATATATTTATATATATATATATATAATACATAGTACATACGTACATAGTACAAACATATATAAATAGCCTACACACATAGTACATACATAGATGATACACATGAACTTAATAAATACATATAAATATGTACATAGTACATAGATAATGCATAGATATATACATACACAGTGCATATGTACATGTACAAATTAAAACATACATACTACATACGTACATAGATAATACATAGGTACATACATACACAGTACATACATACATACACAGTACATTTGTACATAATACATAGGTACATACATAGAGTACATACGTACTTACACAAACTGATACATACATAATACATACGTACATACATAGTACATACGTAAACACAGTACATACGTAGATACATGGTACATACATAGTACATACATACATACATAGTAAATAGGTACATACATAGTACATACGTAGATACAAATTACGTAGGTACATAGTACATAGGTACACACATAGTACATGTGTACATACATGCAAAACCTATACAGTGCAGTTCCATTCAGTTGAGCTATCCTAGTCGGAGGCCATCTTGTCTAGTCCCTAAAGTTCTGTCATGAAGTAAGATTTATATTTTCTTACTTTCTAAAAAGAGAGAGGTTGAAAGGAAATGTTTATTACAAACTCAATTATAAATTCCATCGTGGTGAGGGAGCAAGAGAAGACATTCCATTTTATTTTTTATTTCGTTTTTTATTTATTTATTTATTTATTTTTTTCAACTTTCCATGTCCGACGACTCGCTCCAATCGACATGACGTCACGCCCGAGGCTCGTCTGACCGTTTGTCGGTAACATGCGAGTGGACTGCCTTACCGGAACAACGACTATGCCCGTGCCGAAGCCATTCTGGAGTTGTTTTAGACCTTCAAGACGACAGGAACTTGAAGAAGAAGTTACCAAGGTCATTTACCAAGAGGCACTATGCCTCACTCAGTCTCAAAAAGCCCAACTGAATCAATTAGAAAATCAAATCAAATATACCGAAGCACATTCAGTGTCTCAAATGACGCTAGAAAGGTTAATTTTTGAAGTCATCGAGGAGTGTGTCAACGCTCCAAAAACAGGATCTTGAAGACAAATTAGCAAATAAAATTAAATATACCGAAGGAGAATTAGCATCTCAAAAGATGCTACAAGAGTTAATATTTGAAGTCATCGAGGAGTGTATAGACGCTCCAAAACAAGAAAGCCCATTGATCAAAGTACGGCAAATTTGGAAAAAAGCCCATGGAGCTTTAAAGGAGTATAAGAAAGCCGTAGAATCAATTAACAAGAAGATTGAAAAATTGAACATTGAAAATCTAATAACAAACCCACAATGACCGATAAAATAAAAGCTTTGAAGAAACGCGTCCGGTTCTGTAAGAGAACCAGACTTAATTGATCCCATTGAAGAAGGATTGACGCGGTTTTCCGTCTCCTGTGAGGACAAAGGTGTTTCAAGCAATAACCCAGCCCATTTTCAACAAGCCCAAAGAGGCTTGGAAAGCCAGTTTCAGACCATTTTCATCATGCCCACAAGCTAGGAAACTGCCATATGCTTAGCCTGACCTATTTTACAGCCCATGTCCATCATGCCCAGAGGGGCTAGGAAATCGCCATGTGCACTAGAAGAACACAAATTCAGAAAATGGGCTTAATTCAGACGCAGCCCCTTCAGACCACTCGCATGCAGTTTTAGCCCTTTCGACGCGGGACCAGTTTCCCTCAGCTGAATAAAATCGCCAAGCGGAGGAACCTGGAAGGACCAAGAACCACAATCGTCAAAACCCATCGGCGGAAAGGTCGAGGAGGAGGAATTGGGCCCGACAGCAGAACCAGCAACAAGGAGTTGCGAATCAAGACAGCAACAGGACGGGTTCCATGGCCAAAGATTCAACTCGCAAAATTTAAGATTTAGTAACCACGTAATAGTGAGCGCTGATGGAACGGGTTGTTTTAAGTGAAGATGAGATACCTTTCTGGGTGGGGGCGATAGATGGCAAGGGACATGGAGCTGCCTAGTGTAGGCGCTAAGGTCTCCTGCAGTCTCCTCCATTCTCACGTTCAGAATCATTCCTCAGACTGACACGACGTGGGCTGAGCCACGCCAGTGAAAGAAATCGCCTGGCGGCAGCATTAAGGAAAGAAAGCAAAGACCGACTGGTCACAGAAGACCCGGTTAACCTCGGAAGAACCGAGTTGGGACCACACAGAGGTTTGCCTCCCTTCTTAGCCTTCGGTGGCGTCGGCCTCTGGAAGCGGACTCTCGAGACCGACGACCGTCCGGAGTCAAAATTTTGTGAAGAAACTGTCTCCGACGTTTTTTTTTTTTTTCGAAAATTAATCGAATCACGCCCAAGTTGCAGGGGGCGACTCCAGCATTGATGGGAGTAAGGAGGAGGAGGA
>NC_134797.1:687167-694667 GCF_046742065.1 Oratosquilla oratoria | reverse complement strand
GACAGGTAGAGGTTGTGTAGATCAGATCTTTGTGGTAAGACAGATATGTGAGAAAGCTATAGGAAAGGGGAAGGATGTTTTTTGGGCTTTTATGGATCTGGAAAAGGCTTATGATAGGGTAGACAGAAAGGCACTGTGGGAGGTTATGCAGATTTATGGGATAGGAGGAAAGCTTCTGGGAGCTGTCAAGAGTTTTTACAAGAGTAGTAGAGCTTGTGTCAGGATTAGAAATGGAGAGAGTGAGTGGTTTGAAGTAAAGGTGGGACTTCGTCAAGGATGCGTTATGTCGCCCTGGCTCTTCAACTTATACATGGATGGGGTGGTGCGAGAGGTGAATGCTAGGGTAGTGGGTCAGGGATTGGAGATGGTTAAAGAAAATGGAGAAAAGTGGGAGGTGAGCCAGCTGTTGTTTGCGGACGACACTGCGCTTGTGGCAGGGTCAGAGGAGGGATTGAGGAAGCTGGTGGCAGAGTTTGGGAGAGTATGTGATAGAAGAAAGCTAAAGATAAATGTAGGTAAAAGTAAGGTGATGAGATGTACAAGGGGTGAAAGTGGCAGTAGACTGGAAGTGAACATTAAGGGAGAGCGACTGGAGGAAGTGGATAGTTTTAGATACTTGGGTGCAAGTGTAGCAGGAAAAGGTGGAGTGAAGGTGGAGGTAGAATGTAGATTGAGAGAAGCGAGTAAATGCCTTGGTGGATTAAAGAGTGTAATGAGGAATAGACATTTGGGAATGGATGCGAAGAGGAGACTGTATGAAGGAGTGATTGTGCCAACAGCACTGTATGGGGCAGAAACGTGGAACATAAGAGAAGAAGAGAGAAGGAGTTTGAATGTGTTTGAGATGAGGTGTCTGAGAAGTATGGTGGGGGTTACTAGGCTGGATAGAGTGAGAAATGAGGAGGTGAGGAGGAGAACAGGGGTGAAAAAGGATTTGGGAGATAGGGTTGATGAAAGAATATTAGGATGGTTTGGACACATGGAAAGAATGAGTGAAGAAAGACTAGTAAAAGAGGTATGGAAGGCAGATGTGGAGGGAGTGAACATGAGGGGACGTCCTAGGATGAGGTGGATGGATGGGGTGAAGGGGGCTTTGGGGAAGAGGGAAATGTCTGTTGAGGAAGGAAGGGAGAGGACGGAAGACAGAGGTGAGTGGAGAATGGTTGTATATGGATGATGTTGTGATTGCATGAGGAGGAATGGGCAGGGGGTGAGGTAGTATGTGTGAGTAAATTTTGACGCAGCCCGAAGGGATTTCTCCCCGTCCTCGCCTTATATGCAAGGGGGGACGGAGAGGGGGGGTCGCCGATTAAATGAAGCGGCCTTGCTGTGGATGTGCTGTGTCTTGCGACACTGCTTCTGACCCAGGGCGGTGGACAGGGTGCAGGGATGACCCGTCATCCAGGAGGTGCTCAGATGAGAGGGAGGGTGGGAGGGGTGTGGAGTGTATGTAGGGATGAAATGGGTGGGAGTGTTTTTATGCCTTTCCCTTTTTGGCTACCTCCCTTGTAAGGGGGAAAAAGCCTTGGTATATGTATATATGTATATATATATACATATATGTATGTATATATATATGTATATATATATATATATATATATATATATACACATTTTTGGGGGAGGGGACAAATGATTACGAATAAACGCGCGGCCACACACGCACGCACACACATGTACTTTATGAATTATCATCAGACGCTGCCTTGATTACATATTTTACCTTCTGCACACGTGTGTGTGTGTGTGTGTGTGTGTGTGTGTGTGTGTGTGTGTGTGTGTGTGTGTGTGTGTGTGTGTGTGTGTGTGTGTGTGTGTGTGTGTGTGTGTGTGTGCATGTGTGTGTGTGTGACAGAAAAGAGTAGAGAGAGAAGAGAGTAGAGAGAAGATTAGAGAGAAGAGAGAAGAGAAGAAAGTAGAGAGAGAAGAGAGAAGAGAATAGAGTAGAGAATAGAGAGTAAAGAATAGAGAGTAGAGAGAGAAGAGAGAGAGGAGAGTAGAGAATAGAGAGTAGAGAGAGAATAGAGAGTAGAGAATAGAGAGAGAATAGAGTAGAGAATAGAGAGTAGAGAGAGATAGAGAACGTGAGAACGTGTGTGAGAACGTGTCCACTAGCCTTAACAGCCTCTATTAACTGAAATGGACCGAACCACATGACCCCCCTCCCCCCCCAATCCTGGTGGGGGGAGTGGGGAGGGGGGAAGGAGGGAGGGGGGAAGGTCTGCTTCTTAATTGAATGAAATTGTCAATTGGGAACTTTACAAAAATCTATATACGAGATCAAAACAACAAAAAAACAAAATTAATAATAATAATAACAATAATAATAATAATAATAATAATAATAATAATAATAATAATAATAATAATAATAATAATAATAATAATAATAATAATAATAATAATAGTAATAATAATAATAATAATAATAATAATAATAATAATAATAATAATAATAATAATAATAATAATAATAATAATAATAATAATAATAATAATAATAATAATAATAATAATAATAATAATAATAATAATAATAATAATAATAATAATAATAATAATAATAATAATAATAATAATAATAATAATAATAATAATAATAATAATAATAATAATAATAATAATAATAATAATAATAATAATAATAATAATAATAATAATAATAATAATAATAATAATAATAATAGTAATAATAATAATAATAATAATAATAACTGAATACACACACACACACACACACACACACACACACACACACACACACACGCACGCACGCACACACACACACACACACACACACACACACACACACACACACACACACACACACACACACACACACACACACACACACACACACAGACGATGTCCATATTTCTAAACATTTCGAGAGTTGACCAAAATATCAAGACTTAAAATATATCTTTATTGATTTTTTATCTATTAATTTTTTTTTGTCACTTTTGTGCTGTGTAGAATAGGGAACATTCGATCCAGATTCAGAGCAACTTAGACGCCTCTAAGACCACTGGTCGAGTTGCCAATTAAAGAAAAAATAATCAAACATCATTACTGGCAAACTTCACCACGAACATCACATTATCTCCGTGTGGGAGGGCTTGGTGACACCCCTACGGAGAAGAGTCACGCAGCCCTCGCTAATGGCTGGAGACTAACAGTAGTATTCGTTATATAAAAAAAAAAAATCTCTCCTTATATAAATCCTTGGAAGGGAAAGATTTATATAAGGAATTTTTTTTAGAATACCACAGTAATAATGGCTCTGTTCCCATGGACAGAAACGCTGGTTATGACAAAGTGATAATAATGGTAATAACAATAATAAGAATAATGATAATAATGACAATAGTAATAATAGTAAACAAATGAATGGATGAATAAACAAATGAATAATAAATTAAAAATAAATAGACAAAACTAAAATACACTACGACCATACCTATGCCAACTTCATACCAATATACCACCATGCCACTGTCACAAAGCAAAGCTCCAGCTATGTAGCGGATGAGTGACTCGTGGGCCTCAATGTGAACATCCCTCTGCACGCGCGCGCACACGCACGCACGTGAACACACACACACACACACACACACACACACACACACACACACACACACACACACACACACGACTCGGTGGCGCGGTTGGTAGAGTCACCGACTGTCACTACGATGATCCGGGTTCGAATTCTGCCCAGGCCTGAAATAATTTCAGCATCGCTGCGCTTCGAGTCGTTACTCCAACTCTCGTGGGCTAGGAGTTGGGGGGGGGTTGCGTGTAAGGTCATAGCATTATCCATAGATCGGTCATACGAGCTCTGAGCTCTCTCCCGGGAGGGAAATAGCTGTCGATCACAAGTCCAGCACGTGATCCAAAGACCACAGTGAATCACACACCCACACGCACGCACACGCACACACAAGCACACACACACACACACACACACACAAGCGCGCGCGCACACACACACACACACACACACACACACACACACACACACACACACACACACACACACACACACACACACACACACAGCATTAAAGATCATACACAATTACGATGGTTATGATGTAATATAATATTGATAATATTAAGATGATAATGATGAAATAATTATCTAAATATAATAAAACATCAATAACATTAATGATGACAAAATACTACAAACATATCAAAATATAAAACTAATATAATGCAACAATGGTAATAACAAAATTACTACTACTACTAACAGTACTACTACTACTAATAGTAATAACAGTGATAGATTGCTGCCTCGGGTTTCCCTGAACGGAGACCCGCTGCCCCACAGTGGTCGGCAACAGTCCTCTGGTCCTTCTCTCTCTCCCTCTGGGAAGAACCTGGGATCAGTCCTCCTGCCCTCCTCTGGCAATGCTCTGCTCTGTGTCACCAGACTGAACGAGGAGGAAGAGGAGGAGGGGGAGGAGGGAGAGGACGAGGAGGAATAAAGAAGAAGAGGAAGAGGAGGAGGAAGAGGAGGAGGAGGACGAGGAGGAAGAGGAGTAGTAATGAGGAGGAGGAGTAGGAGGAAGGAGGAGGAGGAGGAGTAGGAGGAAGGAGGAGGAGGAGGAGTAGGAGGAAGGAGGAGGAGGAGGAGTGGGAGGAAGGAGGGGAGGACGAGGAAGAGGAGGAGGAGGAAGGAGGAGTAGGAGGAAGGAGGAGTAGGAGGAAGGAGGGGGGAGGACGAGGAAGAGGAGGAAGAGGAAGAGGAAGGATGAAGCAGGAGTGAGGAGGAAGCAGGAGTAAGGAGGAGGAGGAGGAATGAGGGGGAGGAAGGAGGAGATCAGCTCTTCTTCCTGTGGTAGCCTCCTCCTCCTCCTCCTCCTCCTCCCAAAGATAGAAGCGCTGGCTATTGGCAACAATCTGCCTGCCTGTCTACAGTATCTCTGCCCTGTCACTTTTTGTCTATGTCTGTGTGTGTGTGTGTGTGTGTGTGTGTGTGTGTGTGTGTGTGTGTGTGTATTAATTTGGTCTTTGGATCACGTGTTGGACTCGTGATCGACAGCTATTTCCCTCCTGGAAGAGAGCTCAGAGCTCGTAGGTCCGATCTATGGGTAATGCTATGACCTTGCACACACACACACACCTATCTCCCCGGCCACGAGAGTCAGAGTAACGACCCGAGGCACAGCGATACCGAAATAATTTCGGCCCTGGGCAGGATTCGAACTGGCTACTGGGAGCACTTCTGCTTCCCAGTTCAGCGCTCTACCAACTGTGCCACCGAGTCGGTATGTGTGTATGTGTGTGTGTGTGTGTGTGTGTATGTGTGTGTGTGTGTGTGTGAGTGTGCGTGTATGTGTGTGCGTGTGTGTGTGAGTGTGCGTGTATGTGTGTGTGTATACACACATATATACAAACACAAACACACACACACATATACACACACACACACACACACACACACACACACACACACACACACACACACACACACACACACACATGTACATACACAAATGGCGCGCGCATACTAAACCATTTCGCCACGGAAGTACCCTTACATCCTCCTTCTTCCATCCTTCCATCCATCCATTCATCCAGGCTGAGCCGGAGAGGTGCCTCATCCACCAATCCATTCTTGCCTCAGCCATAATCTTGCTCCCCCCCTTCCCCCCTCTTCATCCGTCTTCATTGGAAACGCCGAGGCGGTGGAGCCCCGTGGGGAGCCACGCCCCCCATCCCCCGTGGGGAGCCCCACCCCCATTCCACCCCGTGGGAATGGGTAGATTATCGCCCCACTAGATGGCCGTAGAGTTTGGGTTATGGGTGACGGTGAATAAATTTTGTTTATTGGGAGGGGGGAGAGGGGAGGGGGGAGAGGGGAGGGGGAGAGGATGGGGAGAAGGGATGGGGAGAAGAGATGGGGAGAGGGGATGGGTAGAGAGGAGTGGGAGAGGGGATGGGGAGAGGAGAAGGGCGAGAGGAGATGGGGAGAAGGGAACGGAGTAGAGGGGAGAGGGGATGGAGAGAAGGGATGGGGAGAGGGATGGTGAGAAGGGATGGGTAGAGGGGAGAGGGGGAGGAGAGGGGAGAGGGATGGTGAGAAGGGATGGGTAGAGGGGAGAGGGGGAGGAGAGGGGAGAGGGATGGTGAGAAGGGATGGGTAGAGTGGAAAGGGGGAGGAGAGGGGAGAAGGGGAGGGGTGAAGGGGGAGGGGAGGAAGGGGAGGAGAGAAGGGGGAGGGGAGAAGGGGAGGAGAGAAGGGGAGGGGAGAAGGGGAGGGGAGAAGGGGAGGGGAGAATGGAGAGGGGAGAAGTGGGGGGGAGGAAGGGGGAGGGGAGAAGGGGAGAAAGGGGAGGGGAGAGATGGAGGGGAGGAAGGAGAGGAGGGAGAGGAGGGGGAGGGGGATGGGAGGAAGGGGATGGGAGAAGGGGGAGGGGAGAAGGGGAGGGGGGAAGGGGGAGGGGAGGAAGGGGAGGAGAGAAGGGGGAGGGGGGAAGGGGGAGGGGAGGAAGGGGAGGAGAGAAGGGGAGGGGAGAAGGGGAGGAGAGAAGGGGGAGGGGAGAAGGGGAGGAGAGAAGGGGGAGGGGAGAAGTGGGAGGGGAGGAAGGGGGAGGGGAGGAAGGGGGAGGGGAGGAAGGAGGAGGGGAGGAAGGGGGAGGGGAGGAAGGAGGAGGGGAGGAAGGGAGAGGGGAGACGGGAGAGGGGAAAAGGGGAGGGGAGACGGGGAAGGGGAGGAAGGGGAGGAAGGGGAGGAGGATTCTTTATTTTATTTATTTTAGTTTTTTGGTAGCTGGCCAAGTAAACATTTTTTTTTTCTCTACATATTTGCAGCATCATAAATAATGTCTGGCGGCCTACGACTGAATAGACTGAGTTGACCATGTCCTTCTATTTTTTCTACTACTTCCTAACTGACTTTGATACATTCTATTTTGTCACACCAAAGTCTTTATCATACTATGAACCATGATATTTTTGTTTGATTATTTTACCTGACCTTTGGTATACTTTAAACTTCATTCTAACTTCCGATTTTGACCTCCTGAGTTCGGTGTCTTCCGAAGTCGTTTTATCTTCTACCTGCTGCTGATGTTCTACAAAGGATTACAAAGGTGGAGCATGCCGATGACAGGAGACCTTTTGGTCCATAACTGAGTTGGATGCAAAAATATATATATATAATAATGAACAAATAGATTTATAATATAAATAATAAATTGAGTAAATAAATAGGTAAAGTTAAATAATAAACAAACAAGTAAATGGTAAATAATAATAGAGAGGTATAGCAATGAATGATAATCAAGGAAATAATAAACAAGCAGACAAATAATAACAAACAAATAGATAGATACAAAATAAATGGCAGGCATTACAGCATCTTGCTTAGGTGTTTATCTGAACAAATCTTAAAGCTTCGATTTTTTTTCCTTTTAGAAATTGGGGGTGGAATGTCACTCACACAGGGATGACATTCCACCTATTGGTCTAAACTGTCATCGGTCC
>NC_134797.1:669667-679667 GCF_046742065.1 Oratosquilla oratoria | reverse complement strand
TGACAAGTGTACCAAATGTACCCTAAAAGTATGTATGTGTGTATACACACATGTATATACATACATACATATATATATATATATATATATATATAGTATATATACATACATATATATATATATATATATATGTATATATATATATTCCTTTCTTTAGTTTGGTTTCAAGGTGTGTTATGATAACAGCATTAGAAACAAAAATAATTGTGTTTCGTATGTTCTATGAAAAGAAATATTAATTGGAAAATTATGCAAAAACAAGCAAACAAGAAATTGTACCTTGCAACATGTGTAAAAGTTGTTTGTTCGGATGGTAGCCTTGACTTGGGCTTTGTTTCTGTTGATGGACTATATGTGCATATCATTATAAACATTCTATGTAAATTATATTTTGAGTGTAGTGTGTTTACGTCAGCCATTACAGATCTTATTTGTGAAAACTTATTTATTTATTCATTTATTCATATTTTGTGCGCATACGGACGAAGTCGTCGAACAAGAGTTAAGCTAAATTTGTGTGAAATGAAAATATTTTCCTTAACAAAGCCGAAACAAAGAAAATCTAAGATTAATTCTATGTTACTTTACTAATATATTAGATAATGTTAGACAAGTTAGATAAATTTGTTTTTATGATTTATATAGTATCCAGATGAGCTAGTCCAGGGGCTCCCAGAGTGGTCGATATCGACCCCCAGGGATGGATCAATGAGACCATCCAAGGAAGGGGTCGACGACAAATAGCCAAGGGGTCGAAAGGGGGTCACTGGATTGCTAGCTAGGGGGTCGATGAGACCATCCATGGGGTCAAAAGGGGGTCAGTAGATTGCTAGGTTGTCGAAAGGGGTCAGTAAATTACTATTGGGTCGAAAGGGGTCATTAAATGACTATGGGGTCGAAAAGCAGTTTTTAAGATTGAATGGTCGGCATGAAATGATCCTGTTCTCTTCTTCCCGTACTGAAAGAGTGAGAATAATGAACCAACCAATATCTAATCTTAAAGAAAAACCATGTCAGTTCACGCCGAGTCGAAAATCCTCCCCATTCTGTGTATGTAGGGAGAATCTCACGTCTTATATTCTAATTCTGTCAGAATTATGCGTAGATGTTCTATACAACGAAAATTGATGCGTCAATGTCTGTAAGTACATGCGTTAGCGGGCGTGAATCTTCTAGAACAATCAAATTGCCATTTCTCTTTACATCAATTATAATTTTATCTTATATGCAAAAGTTGAATGAATGGGAGATAGATTAGTACATATCATAAAAAAATGAATGATTATATTATATTTGAGTACATGTTAATTTCTGTGTGCAAGGAAAGATTGTGGAAAATTTAAATAAATAGGCAACTGTTTTGGGGGGAACGCGAACAGCGTGAAAGCGTCACGCAGGCCAGGCAGGCAGTCACGAGCGAGCGAGCGAGCGAGCGGACATTGAAGTCAGATCATGTGTCAGAGAGAGTGAGCCAGTGAGACCTTATATTGTAAATTCCCTGTGAAATCACACTTTCAAAATACCTTCAGTGTTTTCCTTTCCACTTAATTGGACAACCAATATGATGATGACGATTATGATGATGATGATAACGTGATGATGATATGATGATGGTGATTATTATTATCATTATCATTATTATCATCATTATCATTATTATCATTATCATCATTATCATCATTATCATTATTATTATTATTATCATTACGACGATAATGATGATGATGGCGATGATGACGACGACGACGATGATGATGGTGGTGGTGGTGATGATGATAAAATCATATTATGATGGTGATGACGATAATAGTGATGATGATGATGGTGGTCATTATCATTATCATTATCATTATCATTATCACTATTATTACTATTATTATTATTATTATTATTACTATTATTATTATTATTATTATTATTATTACTATTACTATTATTATTACTATTACTATTATTATTACTATTACTATTATTATTATCATTATTATCATTATCATTATTATCATTATCATTATTATCATTATCATTATTATCATTATTATCATTATCATTATCATTATTATCATTATCATTATCATTATTATCATTATTATTATTATTATTATCATTATTACTATTATTATTATTATTATTATTATTATTATTGTCAACGCCGTCTGTTGTAGTCGTCGGTCGTGAGGTACAGAGGTAAAGGAGGAAGTAATAATGTTACGCACCACGCTTGTCTTCTTTTCTTTATTCTCTTAGTTCAGTCTTACTGGTGTGAAGGTATATTCTGGCTGTACATGTGATATGGTATGGTGTGGTGTGGTGGTGGTGGTGATGGTGGTGGTTTCTGTAAATCAATTCAACATTGTAATTTACATTCATAATCAAGCTATCAAAATAGCACTATATTCAACCATGACAAACCTCTATAATTCAATAATTAATACATGATAAACTGTATGTTTCATACCATTATTTTCTTTCTTCTTCCGCCCCTTCAATATTCATCACTCTATACTTCCGTGATCCGTTCCGATTCTATTAAATCACGGATGTCACTAATTAACATAATGTCCACACTAACTCTTGGTTATATTTTCAAATATTTCATAAGTCAAATAACACAGATAATAATTCACTCTGCTAATGCTTACCAATTATGCTTCCTATCACACACCCGAAGGTGTTGTCACTTTGACAACTAGACACAGAAAGAACAATACTTGTACGTTCCTCACGAAGAGGATGGGGCACTACTTTTTAGCGGAGGAATACCAAATTGAAAGGATCCACATTAAATATATATAAGTCACGTTCTACTCAACATTCTCCCTTTCATATGACTTCTTTAATTCTATTTCATTTTATAACATAGTTAATTATTCACTACAATACATCAACTTCGACAAAGACAATTTACATATATTGTACATACATAGTAACCGCATGCGTACAACACGTGATTATGATTGCCATTAGACTCTAACCTCCTTTACATGTCATAGATATTTTCTCATATCCACCCAGACATAGTACTCTGTACTATACATACATCAAATATCGTAAACCATGATTTGTAATTAATTTTAGTACATACCATTGTCAGTACACTTGAATATCATACAATTGGTGCTTAACACAGATCTAGCACCAGCCATGATTATTAATTAACCTCGATACATATTATACTTTATCTGTAGAACATCATACATCAAATATTCTTATACATAGTGCAATCGGCACTCACACCCTCCCCTTTGTGATCATCCAAGATCACAACATCAATGACGGGAGGTCATTTTTACACTGAGTCACCTTCTAACAATAGTATTAATTTAGAAATAGGTCGCTTATAAAGTTTCTTACCACGTATTATTTCTACTTGTCTAATCAGTCCATCTGTGCTTTTTATCACTTTCACAACTCTTGCCAATAACCAATGACTGCGTGGTGTGTTATTTTCTACCATTAAGACAATATCTCCTTCTTTGAGATTTCTGTTAACTTTCAACCATTTCTGACGTTCTTGCAAACAAGGCAAATACTCCTTTTGCCATCTGCGCCAAAACTCTTTGGCTAAATGCTGTATCTGTTTCTACTTCCTTCTGCTTTCACAGATCATTTCTCCACCATCGAGTGTCACTACATAATTATCCAAATTAAGTAAAGAATTAGGAGTGATGGGACACAAATCGTTCACATCATTTGATACCACAGTCAGAGGTCGACTGTTGATTATACTCTCAACTTCACAAAAAAATGTACTCAAACTATCATCAGACAATGTTTGTGAGCCTATCACAACTTCTAACACTCGTCTGACTAATCCTATCATTCTTTCAAAAACACCACCATAATGAGAACCTCCAGGAGGAGTGAATACCCAGTCCACACCTCTCTTTGTTAATTCATTACCAATATGACGCATGATAAGATTGTCCTTCAATACCTTATTTGCTCCAATAAAATTTGTGCCGTGGTCACTAATCAATTTACTAACTGTACCCCTTCTGGACATAAACCTGGTAAATGCATTTATCATGCTTTCTGCCGTCAAATCATGTAAAATCTCTAGATGTATGGCTCTAATGGATAGACAAGTAAATATTATTCCATATCTCTTGACTCGAGATCGTGCTCTCTTCACAAAAAATGGCCCAAAGCAATCTACTCCAGTTACAAAAAATGGTTTCTGATTTACATTTGCTCTATCTACTGGCAAGGCTGCCATCTCCTGAGTGATCGTTGAACTCTTGAAGCGTCTACAACTAACACATTTAGATAATACTTTTCTTACAGCTGAATTACCCTTAATAACCCAGTATTTCTGTCTCAATTGATTTAATACTGCTTGCCTTCCCATGTGTCCTACTTTCATATGATAATGTTGAATGATTAAACTGGTCACATGATGTTCATGGGGAAGAATAACTGGATGTTTCATATCCAAGGGCAATTCTAGGTTAATTAATCTGCCTCCTACCCTGAGTATACCATTCAGTAACATAGGTTTAAGTTTCCTTATAGAACTGGAAAGATTAATAGGATCATTTTTGGATAAACAAACAATCTCCTTAGCAAAATAGCAGTTTTGTACAAATTTGATTACTCTTTCTTCAGCAACTTCCATTAATTGAACATTGAGTTCGATAATTGACACGCCTTTTCTTTGCAAATGTCTGACAAATAATATAAGATAACTACATGCTCTTAGCAACTTGAACCATGAAGAATAGTGACAAACTAGTCGTGACATTACATCAACTGTGTGACCTTGTATTGGTTTAACTTCAACTTTCATAACCCTCTTAATTTCAAGATTCGAAAAATCTTCTTTATTTATCTGCTGTTGAACTGGCCAGATCTCTTCATTTTGGGACAAGAAAGCAGGTCCTTCAGACCATCTACTGGTCTGTCTCATTCTAGTGACATCGTCAGCAGGATTATCCCTGCTGGAGACATACATCCAACATACATCCTCAGAGTTCTCTCGAATCTGAGACACTCGATTAGCTACAAAGGTTTTAAATCTTAAGTGATCATTATGCAAATATTTTAATACTGTAGTTGAATCTGTCCAAATATAAATTTGAGTTAACTTTAAAGGTAGTTCTCTCACTATCACACACTTCAATTTAATGGCTAGCGTGGCTGCCACCAATTCAAGTCTTGGAATTGTAATTGATTTTAAAGGTGCTACTTTAGCTTTTCCCAACATGAAGCTACACTGGATCGTACCATCAATATGTTTGTATCTTAAATATACCACTGAACCATATGCTATTTCACTAGAGTCACAAAATATGTGACACTCAATTGCCTCTACCTTTGACGTTATACCTTTCTTAGTACAACGATCAATACTATACAACTTGAGCTTATTTACTCTTGACATCCAAACATTTATTAATCCTTGATCTTTTTCACTCAAAGTACAATCCCATCCAATGCCGTTTCTGAATAATTCTTGTAATAATACCCTTCCTTCAAGAACAACTGGTGCTACCATGCCCAGTGGGTCGTAAATTTTACCAATTACTGCTAGCAATTCTCTTTTTGTTCTAGGTATTTCATCAATGTTGATTGATATGCTCATCTCATCCTTGCCAAGAGACCAATTCAATCCTAATGTCTTTTGTACCACTTCTTCATCCTCAATGAACTTCTCAATATTATCACTACACTTATCTTTGAGTATATTCTTCAAAACTTCACGGGAATTACTATTGAACTTTGTCAAATTAAATCCACCTTTACTACAAAGATCTATCACATTATTACAATTGTCAATCAACTCATTAATATCATCGGATGACACCAACATATCATCAACATAGAAGTTATTAAGAACTATTTCACTTACTGATTTATGAAACTGACTCCCGTGATCTTGCACAACTCGTTTTAAAGCATAATTTGCAATACTAGGGGAGCAACTAGCACCAAATGGATGAGAAGTCATCCTCAGTTTAACTATCTCACTTCCTATGTGTCCATCCTTCCACCATAAGAAACGCAAGTAATTTCTATCATCTTCAGGCACTTTAACTTGATAATACATAGTTTCTATATCCGCAGTACATGCATATAGTCCTAATCTAAATCTCAAAAGGACACCTAACAAAAGATTGTTGATGTCAGGTCCTTGTCTCAACAAATCATTTAACGATAAGTCATTTACACGTGCTGCACAATCAAATACTACACGTACTTTATCCCTTTTTGTAGGATGTTGCACTCCAAAATGTGGAACATACCAAGCTTGTTGATTACTCACTTCATACTTAGGTACTTCTTCAGCGTACCCTTTCTCTAGTAAATTAGTCATAAATTGCTTATACTGCTTATAATATTCATGATCCTTAAACTTACGCTTCAATTGTTGAAGTCTTTTGACTGCCATAGGTTCACTGTTAGGAACTATCCTAGGTTTGTCTGTCATTGGTAAAGGGATCTCATACTTTCCATTATTCATTTGCCTACACCCAGACTCGACAAATTGTAACCATCTTCTATCCTCTATACTAGGTTCTACTGAATTCAGTGATGAATCTACAAACTCTCTATTATAAGATTCAATCAATTTCCTTTCTAAATAATTACCATCAACCTTTATCTTATTCACAGGAATTTCATGATTATTGTCTATTATTCTTCCACACAATATCCACCCTAAACGTGTTCTCACAGCATACGGATCTCCTGGTTTCTCTGCATGTACAACTTCCCAAGGTTCAGACGCCTCTGGGACATTAATACCTATCATGATTTCTATCTCTCCTTGGCTGTGATCAAATTCTAACTTCATCAAATGTTTCCACCTTTCTATATCATTCTTTCTGATATTATGACTGTGATTGAGAGGAAGTTTATTCACTGCAAATACAGGTGGTAATCTAATTTGGTTATTTCCTTCTATATCGGCTACTGACATCCCTTCAACATTTAGACAAGACATTCCTCTTGTACCTACAATTGTACTTACTTGTAGTGTAGTTGACTGATAATTCATGTCTGTCATTCCAAGCTTCTGCAATAAATTCTTAGTGCAAAATGTGACTGAGCTACCATTGTCAATGTAACATCTGGTAGTAACAACTTTACCATTTAACTCTACTTGAACTGGGATAGCAGTAGTGTCTCCTACTGAATCTTTCAATTGACTGGATAATACTTGAATTCTAGAATCATCAACCTCATTAGTGACCGCTGGATTTGCCGTTACTTCTTTACTTCCTTCAACCTTGAAATTCTTATTCATCCTATGCATGATTGTAAGATGTGAACCACCGCATTGTTCACAAGTACGAATTACTCTACATTGAAACGCTTTATGTCCTTTCCTTAAACACTTAAAGCAAAGTTCTAAATTGTAAGCTCTATTCAACTTCTCTTCATAACTTAACCATCTTAATTCTGGACATACATCAATGACATGTTCTTCCTGACATAACCAACAAGAAACTCTTGCTTTCTGTGTCACATTGACATGGACTCTTCCATCATAAGGTTCTATACCTTTCTTATAATTCGTCTTTCTATTTGAACTCCATGTGTTCGCTTCTACTTTCTTATCTCTAAATCCTCCCTTACTACTTCTCCCAAATGTTGGGTTACTCAATATTCTTACTTCTTTCTCTAGAAATCTGACTAAGTCTTTAATGTCCACTAGCTTCCCACTCTCAGCTACCTCGTCGACTAGTCTCCTCCATCTATCCTGTAAGTGTCTAGGTAATTTCTCAACCAACTGACGCAACGTCCTAAGATTTTGTAATTCTGAAATTCCATAATTAATACCCGATATAGCACTTATACATGAATTCAATTCAACGATGAAGTCGTCTAATGCCTCAACATTCTCTTCTTTAATTTCAGGCCAAGCTAGAACCTTATCTATGTGCATTAAAGCTATCCTTTCTTTATTACCGTATCTTTTGTTTAATTCACTTCTAGCTCTTTGATAACCCTCGTTTGTATCTAAATTCAAACACATTCTAACTATGTTGTGTGGTTTACCTTCAGTATATTGTTTTAGATATTGTAACCTTTCACTATCTGACACATGCTTGCTATCAATCAACATATCGAAATCTCTAATAAATTCAAAATATTTATCTAACTGACCATTGAATTTATGAATCACATGGACAGGCATCATGTTCTTTGTCATTAAAGTCGCAACCATGTCTCTATTTGTCTGTTGACTATCACTATTATTCTGATGTGTACTTCTGCAGTCACGAGGATCATTCTCTACATTACCATTTACGTTATTGTCAAATTTACTCAAACTATTAAATTCTGCTATAGCCGATTCTAATTCTGTTTCCAACTCAAGCCTATCCTGTTCTAATTTTAATCTATGCATTTCCATTTCCAACTCTTGTTTCCTTTTCAACTTCTGTAATTTGATATCTAAGCTCGCCCTCTTAGCTATCACCTTACCTAATTGATTACCTATGTCACTATCCCCTACTTGAGACACACTATCTATTGGTTTCAATGTACCATCTGTTCCTTCTTCTACATGTGTTCTATTGAAAGCTAATATCTCCAGAATGACTTCGTCTGTTTCTAATTCCTCAGCTGTAATAAACTCCTGTATCCTATTCATAAGTTCTGCCTTA
The DNA here is from genome assembly GCF_046742065.1 of Oratosquilla oratoria. Taxonomy (NCBI): domain Eukaryota; kingdom Metazoa; phylum Arthropoda; class Malacostraca; order Stomatopoda; family Squillidae; genus Oratosquilla; species Oratosquilla oratoria. Next base: position 671,052 of record NC_134797.1, on the reverse strand, counting down.
TTGCCAGAACAAGTTTGATTCTTTGCCTTTAGATATGATTTTAGTTGATACACTGTAGCTTTATCCATTTTGTTCAATATAGAATATTCAAGGCTCACTCACACTAAATACAAATAAATGCAACTAGAAACTATACCTCATTTAAATTCCAAGTTCACTCAAAATTACCTGTTATTCATCAATTTGTGTAACTATGTTAACTAACATGATGTCTACACTGGATCCCAACAATCTGTACACCTTATTATAGATAATATGTTGTAGAATAAACTAGAAAACTATGTTCAAAGACTACCTTGTGTTCTTCTCGTGATCAAAGCACTTAAACATTATAATATTCACCACCAATTTACATATCAATATTAAATTCACCAAGGAATCTCATACCTCATTCTAAAATGATTACATAATCTATTACCACACTTTCTTGATCCATCCTCAACATTAACCCACACAATTTATATATATTAATTCAAATTACACTTTCCTACTACCCTCATGGTTCATTGTTCAATCACAGCATTCTTAAATGTTCAACACTGACTTCCTTTGCTTGGCTCCTGAGTCTAGCAAGTTATTCCATTCATATACTCACAGTCATGGTCATTTATCATTTAATACGTTGATACTTCTTATGGATCACTGTTGCTCTGGTCACCATGCCGGCCGCATGCAGTCAACTTCTGGATCTTGATGGCGGCATTCCTCCTTCCCTGTACCTCAACATGAATTGCAGAAACAGCATAATGAAACTGTTTCCGGAAAATAATGAAACTGTCAACGCCTTCTGTTGTAGTCGTCGGTCGTGAGGTACAGAGGTAAAAGAGGAAGTAATAATGTTACGCACCACGCTTGTCTTCTTTTCTTTATTCTCTTAGTTCAGTCTTACTGGTGTGAAGGTATATTCTGGCTGTACATGTGATATGGTATGGTGTGGTGTGGTGGTGGTGGTGATGGTGGTGGTTTCTGTAAATCAATTCAACATTGTAATTTACATTCATAATCAAGCTATCAAAATAGCACTATATTCAACCATGACAAACCTCTATAATTCAATAATTAATACATGATAAACTGTATGTTTCATACCATTATTTTCTTTCTTCTTCCGCCCCTTCAATATTCATCACTCTATACTTCCGTGATCCGTTCCGATTCTATTAAATCACGGATGTCACTAATTAACATAATGTCCACACTAACTCTTGGTTATATTTTCAAATATTTCATAAGTCAAATAACACAGATAATAATTCACTCTGCTAATGCTTACCAATTATGCTTCCTATCACACACCCGAAGGTGTTGTCACTTTGACAACTAGACACAGAAAGAACAATACTTGTACGTTCCTCACGAAGAGGATGGGGCACTACTTTTTAGCG
>NC_134797.1:654667-662167 GCF_046742065.1 Oratosquilla oratoria | reverse complement strand
TGTCTAGGAGGGGTTCGTACTTAGTGGCCCTGATATGGGTAAGGCAAATCCAAACGGAAGTTAACAAAGATAACTAATTTAATGTATAACAAAAAGCCAACACAAATATAAGAACTTTACAACAACAAAATTAATCAATTGACAATTAATTCCTCCACCGAAAACCAAGTCATGAGAATATAGATTACGTGGTGACGCCACGGTACTAGAGCAAAAGCAATATGGGAGAGATAAAGTTACGCGTCGCTCAGCCAACGAAAAGTGCGCCCGCTAGGAGCCGGCAGATGCATTATATATACAGTTGGAGAGGACGGGAGGAAGGCGAAGGATGAGCCGGACAGAACTAGTTCACGTCCGTCGGCCTAGAGAGAGTAGATCCCATAAAGTATACAAGCAGTTTTTACCGTACATACGTAATTACCTAACAAGTACAGGATAACACAGATACAGATATTTTTAGATTCATGGAGGATGGTGGGCCATCACAACGTATACAAGCAATTTACAGTACATACATAATTATCTTACAATTAAAGATTGACATACAGATACAGACATTTTATATACATGGAGGATGGTGGACCATCACCCCCCCCCCCCTTAGAACTCATCAACTCAGGAGAACAGACGAGTTAGGAGTTCTAATCAGGACGGCTATGGGCATCAGCAAGGAGGTTTTCAGAACCCTTGATAAATTTTATATCGAGGAGTTATTGTTGGAGGAACAAGGACCAACGTAATAGCCTCCTATTATTGTTCTTGTTCCGTTCAAGGAATATTAACGGATTGTGGTCCGTGAATATCCGTAAGGGGGTCGAGCTGGGTGTTACGTAGCATTCGAACTTCCGCAGGGCAGAGATTATAGACAGTAGCTCCTTCTCGGTGGTCGAATGCTGCCTTTGGTGTTTATCTAGTTGAGCCGAGTGGTACGCGACAGGATGCAATATCCCATCATGTTCTTGAAGTAGAACAGCTCCGACGGCTTGATCACTTGCGTCCGTCTGGAGAACGAAGGGGACGTCAAAGTTAGGTGAACGCAGAACTGGCTCCTGTGTGAGGAGGGTTTTTAGGAGCAGGAAAGGGTTCTGACATTCCGGAGTCCAGGAGTAAGGTATGGAGCAGCTTGTCATTCTGGTAAGGGGTAAGGATACCTCTGAGAAGTTTGGACAGAACTTCCTATAGAATCCGGCCATACCCAGAAAGCGCCTAAGTGCTTTTCGAGTAGCGGGAGCCGGGTAGTCGAGAATGGCCGAGATGTTGGCTCGTTTCGGCCGGACGACGCCTTGTCCCACCTCGTGTCCCAAGTACGTCACTGTAGCTTGGGCGAAGATGGTTTTGGAAAGCTGGACGGTGAGGTTGGCTTCTTCCATTCGGGACATTACGACATCTAGTAGGTGTACATGGTTCTGCCAATTAGGAGAATATATTATTATATCATCTAAATATACAGCTACCCCATCAATGTCCTGTAATAGGCTACACATGGTACGTTGAAACGTAGCTGGACTATTACGTAACCCAAACGGCATGACGGTGTATTCATAGAGTCCAAAGGGAGTGATGAATGCAGAGATGGGACGAGCTTGTGGAGCTAAAGGAATTTGGTAATAACCTTTAGTGAGGTCAATTTTAGTAATAAACTTGGACTGTCCCACCTTATCAATTAAATCGTCGACGCGGGGAAGAGGATAAGCGTCAGGGATGGTAACTGCATTCACTCGGCGGTAGTCCGTGCACAGTCGAGTTTGTCCGTTTTCTTTAGGGACCAGAACGCACGGAGCGGCCCATGGGGAATTACTGGAACTGCCAAACCGTGCTGCACTAGATAGTCGACCTCTTTCTTCATTATCAGCTTCTTCTGGGGATGCAGTCGGTACGGGTGCTGGTGGCTAGGAGAAGTTCCTGGATACAGTTGAATCTCATGGGACGTCAGGTTACAACGATCAGGATTATCTCGGAACAAGGATCTGTGACTAGAAATAATTTCAGAAATTTCCTTCGCTTGATCAGGATTCAAGTGGTTAAGGTAGGAAAGTAGGTTGTTCAAGATGTCGCTGTTGTTGCCGACTGTGGGAGGATCGAAATGTGGCAACGTCGGTTCGTGGACTCGTGGACGGTCGGTTGACATAGGTATTTTACTGGGACCATGATTTAGCGAAAGCAATGGTTTGACTGAACTGTCTAGTGGTATTTTGGCAAGGTATGGCTTAAGCAAGTTAACATGAACAAGTTGAGTAGTTTTACGTCTGTCAGGGGTTTCTAGTACGTAATTATATTCTGACATCTTTTTCTGAATTTTATAAGGACCATGGTATTTAGCTTGAAGAGGCTGTCCAGAGATAGGAATGTATGCAAGAACCATATCTCCCTCCTTGAATTCTCTCTTACGAGATTTCTGATCAAAATTAACCTTCATTTTACTTTGCGCATGTTCAAGGTTCTTCAAGGCAAAGGAATGAATTCTGGCTAGGTTATCCTTAAGGGAAACAATATACTGGTTAACAGACTGTAAAGGTGAGGTAGAAGAAGATATGATATGGTCCTTGATTACCTTGAGGGGTTCCCTTACCTTCCTTCCATATAACAATTTAAAGGGAGAAACACCCAGAGCTTCGGATGGTGTTTCACGGAGCGTAAAGAGGAGGAAAGGCAATCCCTCATCCCAGTCACGGTCTTCCTCGTAACAGAATTGACGTAGCATATTCTTTAACGTTTGATGACATCGTTCTAGAACTCCCTGACTGGCGGGGTGGTACGCTGTAGACAGAGACTGTTTAACATTTAATTCCTTGAGGACTTGAGTAAAGAGTTTGCTAGTGAAATTAGAACCTCTGTCTGACTGTATTTCCTGAGGAATACCAAAGGAAGTAAACATGTGAGTTAAACACTTAATTACACTCTTAGCAGAAATATTCTTTAAAGGAAAAGCTTCAGGGTACCTGGTAGTGGGACAAAGAACTGTTAAAATGTACTGGTTACCCTTCTTGGTTTTAGGCAACGGGCCTACTATGTCAATCACTAGTTTCTGAAAGGGTTCACTAGGTACTTTAATGGGTTGAAGGGGATACGGAGGAACAGACTCGTTTGACTTGCCTACTATTTGGCAAGTGTGGCAACATTTAACGAATCTACTTACCTCTGATTTCATGCCAGGCCAAAAGAATTCTGACAAAAGTCGTAAACAAGTTTTCTTAATACCTAAGTGTCCTGAGTGTCCAGCATGAGCAATCTCTATTACCTGAGTCCTCAAGTTAACAGGTAGAACAATTTGGTGACATTCTGCCCAGGTATCATCATCAGAAAGGTGACGAGGTTTATACAATCTCATAAGTATTCCTTCGTGCAAACAAAAGGAAGGGGTATGTAGGATATTCTCCTTGGGAATAGCTCTATTAAACAAGGGAGCTAATGAAGGGTCGTTCTGTTGAGCCTCTTTGATGCTCAGCTCTGAGGGTAGAGTAAGCGGGGTGGTTGGGGTGGTTGGAGAGGTAAGAGTTGGTTGGTTAGCTGGCGCTTGGGATCGTGTGATAGCACTGGTTTGAACTAGGTTGGGTTGGGTTTGCTCTATGGTAGAAGTTGGATTATATGGTAGGGGAGAAGTAGAAACAATTAAAGGAGGATGGACTAGTTCTCCTGCTAGATCGTTACCTAGTATATAATCTGCTTCAGGAACAGGTAGGGTTGCCGTTTCACTTACTCCTACGGAGACAGCATCCTTGATGAGTCCACAGTTCAGGTGCACCTTTGCCAGAGGTACTGAGAAGGGATTGTGGAAGTCCTGCAAGTATACACATTCTCCTGTATAATTACGTTGGACTCCCGGCAGCACTCACGTCAAAGATGAGGCAAACCCGTGTGCGTTTCTCGCTGTGTAGGTGAACAGTTGCCAGATGTCGCTAGCCATTTATAGAATCGTCCTGTTTTCAAAAAAGGATGTGTTTGTTGGATAATCATTTCACTTTGTGTTAAATTAATAATTAACAATTAGACTCTATAGGTAACGTTTATTCTAGTTCTAGTTAGGTATATAATTTCAAATGTGATAATGATGCCATAAGATAGCGCTGTGCAGGAATTTGCAAATAGAAGTACGTGTATCTGCAAACACATAGTCACGTGCTGGGAGGTTGGTACGATGCATTGCATGTAGCTAGATAATGTAGGCCCTTGTGGACACTTAGTTGTAAGCCGAGGTATTTAATATATACTATAATAAGGAGCAATGTGCCTCTGTGTATACTTCTTTCTGTGTGTGGTTGTGTACGTAATGTCTGTCAAATAAGATACGCCGGAAAAACGATCTTCTAGAAAAAGTGAAGATGAAAATAGTGTGATTCAAAACTTAAACATTAAAAAAGACTAGGTAATAAAATCTTATATGTCATTTGACAGTGACTTGGATGCGCTTTTGGTTTAAAATATAACAATTGAAAATGTCATATCAAAAGTAATCGCCTAAGCAACGAAATAATAAATTTATTTCGAAAAAAATGTGCATTTTAATTTATTAATAAATAGTTAAAGGAGATCGAAATCGAATAACAAGAGAAATCAGAATCCCGTGATTTTCAGGGGCGTTTACACTAATATTTCATAATCTTCCTAAATAATAAATAAAAATGTAACTATATTCTGAAATAAAGGCAATTACCTAGAGAACATTTATTTGAATGCCTCATGCTAAATTGTTTTAATTAATTATTAGTTAGTATATATTTGTGATTGATTTGAAATAAGTTAGGTATAGGAAATGAAACAGTAATATGGAAACATCAATGTATTTTAATTTATTAATATTGAAATTTATTAATAATACATTTATTTTGAACTAATAGCCAGAAAAAAAACAGATAATCAACTAACACCTATCAAATCAATGCAAACAAAGTGTGATGGTGATGATTAATTAAAAAGTTAATTAAAAAGTTGCAGAATAGTACTTTCAATGTAAAAACACATATTAATTCCTGAAAATATTGCAACCTTGGCGTTTTATACCTATTAAATTTTACTCCTGATTTTGGATTGCAGCAACTTTAAATACTTTATTTTAGATGTTTGATGTATGCAACCCACTTACTTTAGCCTTAGATTTGAGCGTAATTTTAATGTAAATTTTTAATAATAGGAATTCTTTTAATTAAGGCACACAACGGTGCACAGCTGCTGTTGGTAATGGCTGACGTTTACAACAATTACCTTCGTCTACGGTTGTCAGATGTCCTCCTCAAAAAGGACAGTTCTTGCAAACCTTCCACCAGCACCATTCCAATGTGCGCTGTCACTCATGCTGGAGGAACAGTTTATACTGTTAAGTCAGCTTCACAAGAGGGCATTTGTTACAATGTGGACCTCTCAATCGGCATGTGCAGCTGCCTCTGTGGAAACACAGGAAGCGTTTGCAAACATCAATTAGCAGCGTCGCAGTACAGCGCAGTTCACCTTCCACAACTATACGCCTGCACTGTTGCTGAAAAAGAAGTCTTGTATAAGATGATATACGGCGACAAACCGATGCCGACATCGAATTTTTTCGATGGCTTATTTGCTGATACACCTGTTAATGCAGTATCTCATGTTGATAAAGAACCAGCTGCATGTGACGATGAGCAAGGAGATGTAGCTGTCGTTATCGAGACCTCCGCAGAGACAACAAATGAAAATCAATCAATTGACACCAGCATTGATGAGTTCACAAGCATGATCAATAGAGAATTAAAAAGAACTAAAAGCACCTGCATGCTCAGCTCCTTTGCGGTATTTGAACAGAGGCTGAAAGCCTGCAGAAATCCTGCGCAGGTTACTACTTTCCTTCGGACTGCAGGCTGCACTATTTTTAAGGCATCGGGGGCGGCAAAGAGAAAAATTCCTTGTCAGCCAACGACCATTGCTAGGCGTCAGTTTGGCCAACCAAGAGGCAAAGCTGCCTTACTGAAAGGCAAGATAACAAAAAGGAAAAGGAATTTAGCCTTAAACATATTAAAAAATGTACCAAATGCTAAAATACATTGATGTTTCCATATAACTGTTTCATTTCCTATACCTAACTTATTTCAAATCAATCACAAATATATACTAACTAATAATTAATTAAAACAATTTAGCATGAGGCATTCAAATAAATGTTCTCTAGGTAATTGCCTTTATTTCAGAATATAGTTACATTTTTATTTATTATTTAGGAAGATTATGAAATATTAGTGTAAACGCCCAATTGGCAGTAGAATGGTTAAAGGAAGCTACAGATTTTATATTCTTTTGAGCTACTTTACATTTTGGGTCTGGGCAATTTATAATTACATGTCCTGCTTTCTTACAGAAGAAACAAACAGGGAAACTAGGGCTATCAATTTTCCCATCTATACTACCACTAGTTGGTTTTACATGAGGTTGTTGGCGGTTACTGTCCTTTCCAACATTTTTGTGAGTCAATGAGAGGGTATCAGTCAATTTGGCTGCTTTCATAAGGTCAAATTCCTCCTTGTCAACAATGTGAATTTTCAAGTAGTGAGGAATTTTACGCACGAATTCCTCTAACGCGATCAAGTTCACTACTTTCTCAAGATTATCGGCTGATGCCGATTTAATCCACTTTCTTAACGCTCGTAGTTTGTCTGACGCGAATTCCATATATGTCTGATGGCTAAGTTTGTTTGAATTTCGAAATACTTGTCGATAACCTTCGGTAGAAATTTCATAAGCGGAAAGAATTGTCTGTTTGACCGTTTCGTAATCAGTGTTATTTTCCAGATTGTTACATACTTGTAACGCTTTTGTGGACAACTTTGGTTTAATTAACCATATTCAATCTGCTTGGGGAATTGCAAAATGTTTACTTACTTCTTCAAATTCTCGAAAAAATAAGGTTGGATTCTCGTCTGAGAAAGAGGGAATAAGTTTGGTGTACTGCAAAAGATCTAACTTACTTGAATTTGAAACCACTTGTTGACTTGGGGTTGATAGTTCAAGTTGTTTTTATTTCGAGTTCGTGTTGTCTTTGAAACTGTTTTTGTTCTTTTTCATGCTGTCTTTGCTCTCTTTCACGCTGCACTTCGAGTTCCTTAATTTGCAGTTCATGCTTCATCTTTCTTTCAAGTATCTGATACTCTAGAGGGTCTAATTGAATCTCTTTCGTAGGGCTAATGTCTAATTTGGCTGCAACTGCTTGTTCTAAGCGTTCAAATTCTCCGTCTTCGTCTTCCGTTTTCTTTAACTGAACTATGTGACTCAATATTAGTTGAACTAATTCAGTTCTACTAATGTTCGCTGGATAAGTTAATTCCCATCTTGTTGCTATTTCTTTCAGACATTCTTTATTTGGGTTCTGAATTATCAGTTCTTCCACTGAGGGGTTCTCAACAAAGTTTTCGATATTCAGTTCTGACATCGCGAAATTTTTACTCGCTAACAGTTGCTACTCAGCAAGGTAGAACGCTTGGTTCGCTTACGTGGTATACCGGACAAGAGATACAAGTAGAATTATAATACTCGACTCCCACG
>NC_134797.1:647167-649667 GCF_046742065.1 Oratosquilla oratoria | reverse complement strand
CAAAAATTATCATTAAGTAATACTCTTTAATCTGCCAATTACCAATATACATATATATTCCACAGTTAATATTATTTCATTATTACAAATTTCCCTGTATGTATATAGCATATATACACCTTTTTTGGTTGTCATACTTTTGTCATATTTTAACAAATAGCTCTTACATGTTTAAAATTCAACATTCAACATATTTTGCCTATCTTTAAATCAATATATTATTATATGCAATAACCTTTACTATATTTCACTATTACTAAACATCATATGCATATGCATTCCTTCAGACAAGTAATTCTGTTTTCTACTTAAACATTTTTATCAATGTAACCTACCTTTCATAATTACTGCTGTTAACCAACCATATATATATAGTTACTTATATTATATACACATTAGCACAATATTTAACTCCTTACTATTATAAACATAATATCATATTATTTCCACATTTTAATATTATCATATGTGTATACATATTTTTATGACTTTACATATGTAATCCCATTATACCTAATAACTATATATTCCTATATATAACCCATATATATATGTTGACATACTATATCCCCCCCTCCCATATCTAAGCATAACATATTACCCTTAGTTACTATATACCTATTATTCATATTTTAACAGCTCTTTTTTTCTTAGATTACAAATCAGACCTAACTATTAACTAATACATACTAACTATTAACTAATACATGACTTGGCAACATGGCCTCTGCGACCAGAAGCAAAATTAAACAAAGGGTACATAGCGTCTTCTCAAAGTCTAGAGAAGAAAAACAACAACATGACATATCCAGTGACAAAGAGGAAATACACACAGAAGACTTAATTGGCAATGACAAACCAGACCATTTTTACCTATATCCACAGGATGACAATACCTCTAAACAGTTAACCAATGACCAGTTAAATAATCCTGACAAAACTAATCCAATAGACCCTCTTTATGAGAACGATGTCTTACCTTTTTTCAACCAGCCTCCTCAAGTAGACACCTCCAACCCATCTCAACCACAACAACCCACCCAACCAACTCCTCATGTTGCTCCTCCTAATATCATGCCTTTCAACCAGCCTCCTCAAGTAGACCCCTTTCACCCCTCACAACCACAACCACCCATTCCTCCCATCCAACCAAATATGCAAACAAAACCTCTTATAAACCATAATCCATCCAACCCCCATATCCCAACACATAATAACCCCCCTCCCATTCAGCAGCAGTACCAAAACTTCCCCTTTCCTTCCCCCCATACCCCATCTGGTCAAACCCACTCCACACCATACCACCAACCACCACCTAACCTTCCTCCAAACTCACAATATTATCCTTACCCACAACCTCAACCAACAATAATTAACAACTATCAAACCATAACCCCCCTCACAGAAATCCCAACCTTTTCCCAAGATAGTGGACTATCCATTACAGACTTCTTGACAGCATGTGACCTGTTCTTTTCAAAGAACACCCAATACTCTGAGACAGATAAAATAAATTTGTGCCGTCAGAAAATAGACCCATCTGACATTTGCCGTTCAAAGGCAAGGATTCTAGACAGCTTAGTTGCATGTGGAATCACATATCAGGAATATAAACGCCACCTTCTTAAGGTCTTTCATAACAAACAAGCAAATAATATTTCCTTCCTCATCACTTTCCTCAATAACACTAGAGTCCAACCACATTCCGTTACTAACATTATGGATTTCGTAGCAAACGGAATTAAAGAGGTCAGAGAAGACCTAGAGAATAACTCTCCTTGGACTCACACTGACCAATTTGGTCAAAATGTAATGACAACAAAAAACTTACTAACATTCCTTGAGATAGCTTCCTATCTCTCCCAACTCCCTCCAAAGTGTTTAAAGGAAGCCTCCAAAAGGGAACTAGACACTAGAAATCCTCTAGCTTATACCTATATCTTAGATATCATGAATGCTTGCAATGTATCTTTAGATACCCCCAACCATCTCCCCAGACTAAATAGCCTTCACTCACAGCAACCCCCTCCCACCAATCAAGGACAACCTTCTAAGTGGTGCTCCTACCATTCATCAACCAGTCACAACACAAAAGACTGCATACAAAAACAACAAATACAAACACAGGCACCACGCCACCCTATCCCTTGCTCAGTTCATGGAACCATTTCCCACACAGATGCCCAGTGTTGGACACAGCAAAAACAACACCCGCAGGTACAACACCACCCCATCCCTTGCTCAGTGCATGCTACTACCTCACATACGAATGCTCAGTGTCAAGTTCAGAATCAAAACAAACAAGTTCCACCCCCCTTTAAACACCCACTCCTACCTACACCAACACATCCAATCAAATACTGCAACCTACACAAAACATCAACTCACTCCAACAAAGAGTGTTACCTACAGAAAACGAAACAACAACCTCATCAGAGAACTAACCAACCATTCACCACCCCTCAACACACCCCTCGACAAACAGCTCCCTCCCACACAT
>NC_134797.1:517550-646667 GCF_046742065.1 Oratosquilla oratoria | reverse complement strand
AGGCGGGTAGAGGTGGTGTAGAGCAGATTCTTTGTTTGTAAGACAGATATGTGAGAAAGCTATAGGAAAGGGGAAGGATAGTCTTTTGTTGGGCTTTTATGGATTCTGGAAAAAAGGTGTACGAACAGGGTGGACAGAAAGGCACTGTGGGAGGTGTTAATGTGGATATACGGGATAGGAAAAAAGCTTCTAGGAGGCTGTCAAGAGTATATTCTTACGAGAGTATTAGAGTCTGTGTCAGAATTAGAAATGGAAAGAGTGAGTGGTTCGTGGTAAAGGTTGGGACGCCTCCGTCAAGGATGCGTCACATTGTCACCCTGGCCTGTTCAAACTTTGTACATGGATGGGGGTAAGTGCGAGAGGTAAATGCAAGAGTAGTGGGTCAGGGATTGGAGATGGTTAAAGAAAATGGAGATAAGTGGGAGGTGATCCAGCTTGTTGTTTGGCAGATGACAGCTGCACTTGGTGGCCGGATCGGAGGAGGGATCGAGGAAATTGGTGACAGAGTTTTTGGGAGAGTGTATTATAAGAAAGAAAGCTGAAGATAAATAAGGGATAAACAGTAAGGTGAGAGATACCAAGAGGTGATAGTGGGTCAGCAAGACTGAACATTGAGCATTAAGGGAGAGCGACTGCGGAGGAAGTGGATAGCTTTAGATACTTGGTGGTGCAAATGTGGCAGGAAAAGGTGGAGTGAAGGTGGATGTAGAAGAATGTAGATTGAGAGAAGCGAGTAAATGCCTTGGTGGATTAAAAAGTGTAATGAGGAATAGAAATTTGCGGGAATGGACTGCTAAGAGGAGACTGTATGAAGGAGTGATTGTGCCAACAGCACTATATGGGGGCAGAAACATGGAACATAATGAAGAGAGAAGGAGTATTGATTATGTTTTGAGATGAGGTGTCTGAGAAAGTATGATAGGGGTTACTAGGACTAGATAGAGTGAGAAATGAGGTGAGGAGGAGAACAGGGGTGGAAAGGGAGTTGAGAGATAGGGTTGATGAAAGAGTATTAGGGATGGTTTGGTCTCATGGAAAGAATGCGTGAAGAAAAAACTAGTAGAAGAGGTATGGAAGGCAGATGTGGAGGGAGTGGAACATGAGGGGACGTCCTATGGAGATGAGGTGGATGGAGGGGGTGACGGGGGCTTTGGGGAAGAGAGGAATGTTTGTTGAGGAAGGACGGGGAGAGGACACAGAAACCCCAAGACAGGGTAGAATGGAGAATGGGGTTGTATATGGATGATGTTGTGATGCATGAGGGGAAATGGGTTGGGGGGAATGGGGGGTGAGGTAGTATGTGTGAGCAAATTTTGATGCATCCCAGCCCGAAGAGATTTCTCCCCGTCTTCGCCTTTTATCGCATTGGGGGATGGAGAGGGTGGGTCGCCGATTTTAATGAAGCGGCCTTGCTGTGGATGTGCTGTATCTTGTGACCACTGCTTCTGACCCAGGGCAGTGGACAAGGTGCAGGGATGACCCGTCATCTAGGAGGTGATAAGAGGGAGGGGTGGAGGTGGTGTGGAGTGTATTCAGGGATGGAATGGGTGGGAAATGATTTTGTGCCTTTTCCTTTTTGGCTACCTCCCTTGTTAAGGGGGATAAAAGCCTTGGTATATGTATAGTTCTTTCTTCCCAAATGCTTAACCCATCTATTTTTGATTACTTTTTCACCACAATATATTTGCTACTGCGCTTGTTAGTGGAGGTACCCGTCTGTAATTTTGATGGGTCTTTTTTGTTTCCTCCTTTATAATATTGAGTACAGTGTTTGCCTTTTTCCAGTCCTGGTGGCACTTTTCCCTTCTTTAAGTGTAGAACTTCAATTATATTTGTAATACTTTTGTCTGTTTATTTCTTCAATGCATTCTTTCCAGTATCCAATTTGCAATTCTGTCCAAGTCCTTGTGATTTTCTGACATCAAAGGTTTTAATTAGGTTGCTGATTTCCTTCTGTGTTTATGATTATTTCTTTCATTGAGGGGGATATCTCTCTCTATTTCCTCACAGTTAGGTTGAGTTTTCTATTGTGATTACTGACTTGAAATGGTTTGTCTCATGATTTTCAGCCATTTCCAGGGTTCTTCTGTATATTCATTTTTACTTGGCGCAGTTTTTCAAATTCTTGTTTGTTCATTCAGTATTGCCATTTACACACCTGTAAAATAGTGTTGGGTTCTGTCCTTGCCATTTATCTATTTTATTTTTTATTTCTTTTATAGTTTCTCTTCTTCATCTCTGCATATTTTTACATACTCATTTCTTAGTTTGATGTATATTTGCCATTTGCTTGTTTTCTTATCTCTTTTTTCCATTTCTTCCAGAGCTTTTGTCCTTCTATTATCCTTAGCTTTCACTACACCTTTTGTGTGTACCAGCTTTTTATGTATGTTTCAATTTTTTGTTGTGGTACATATTTATTTACTCCCTCATTATAAATATTCTTTTTAGTATATTTCTCTTCCATTTCCCTGTCTTGGTTTCATTTTGGAATTTTTTTCCCCAGTTCGCATTGCGAAAAGATTTTTTTGAGATTCTCAAAATTTATTTTGTTGTGAACATTAGTCCTTCTTATTCTATGTTTATCATTTTTGCTTTGATACCATTTGTGTGTGTGTCATTTTCTCGCATTTTCTTGTCATTGAATTGAGATTTTTTTCAAATTAAAAAGAAATCAAGTAATTTTTTCTTTTTCCCCAATTTGGTCTTTATTCCAACATTGACTAAATATGTATATGTCAAAATAGAACAAATGAATTGTTTGAATAAATACAAAAAATTATAAAAGCAAAACAAGTTCTGAAGAATGAAAAAAAATGAAAAGATAATGAAAAAAAAAAAGCGTCCTGAAGTTGAGAAGAGGGTGACGCTGCCAAAACGGCCCAATGATTGTGGAGGGTGATGCTTAACACTGTAAACCACACACCAGCACTACCCAGCTTACGGAGGAGCATGTACTCAGGCTGCACTCGCATTCCGCGCAAATTAAATTCACATATCTGTAGGCACACTGTGTTGAACTTGTAAAAGTAGGAACAGATGGACTCAACAGGGTTCCTGTGCATCCGAGAAGAACTTGCGAATCAATCTGAGGCCTGACTTGGTCACCTGTAAGGCCATGCGACCTACGAGCATCCAGAGCTGTCCACTGATAGAGAGAACCTCTCCACTACTAGTTGCGATGTACCTGGGAGTCCAGGGATGTGTTGCAGGGTCGGAGGTGACAGGAGAAGGCAAATGAGCAGGACTGGCTTTTGAACTGTTGTATAAGCCGTTGAGACCTAACCTAGTACTCCAAAGAGTGCCTCAGGAGTGCCATATGTTGCTGAGGAACATGCCCAGGTCACATTCCTCGGGCTGGCAGACCGGTGGGCTGGTAAATTGGTGGCCGGGGTCTCTATCGCCACCTGTTGCTGCAAGACTGATGGCTTCGGTCTGTGACCAAGTAGTAGCTGATGGGGCCTGTATCACAAGGATGTAGCTGCTTGTGGGGACCGATGACTGGACCGTGGGCTCTGAGTTGGTAGACGGAGGCGATGACCAGCAATGGTGAATGGGTAGATCCGTAGGGTACTCACTGTGCCATGTGTGATAGGTGAGTGATACATGAGTGTGGGTGTCTTTAATGGTGCCTAAGGCCAATCGCCTACAGTGCATTACCTTGGGCTTGGTGCCTGTGGGGTCCAACATATCCTACATCTGCTCTCCTCTTTGCCTCATTTACCTTGTACTTTACTTCTCTTTTCTTTTCTTTGTACCTCTCATATGACTCCCTCATCCTATTTTGTAACCAATCTGTGAAAGCTCGCTTCTTCTCTTCTACAACCTTCTTTGTTTCCTCATCCCACCATTCACTACCCTTCCTTCTATTTCTTCCCATCCTTCTTGTTCCACACACCATCTTTGCACACTTTGTGACTCCCTCCTTGAACCATCCCCATTCCTCCTCCACTCCTAGCTCTACTCTATCCTTCACTCCCTCCCACTCCTCTCAGCTTCTTCTTGTACTCCTTTTCCTTTTCATTTGAAGAGTTCACTCTAAGCACCTCCCTAACTTTTGTTCTTTTCCTCTTTCTCCATCTATCCTCCACTCTCAACTTACCTTCCACCAAAAATTATCTGATATTCCCCCACTCTCTCCCCTTAGCACATGTACATTCTTAACTCTTCTTATTATACTCCTGTCTACCACTACATAGTCCATTAATGCTCTATCTACCACCCTTCCATCCACCACCCTCTCCCATGTGTACTTCTGCTTGACTTTTTTCCGAAGTATTGTATTTGCTATCATCAACTCTCTTTCTAGACACATCTCCACCATCTCCACCATCTCCACAGTGCAAGAAAGGAATGGATGGGCTGATTGTGCCTTCATGGACTTACAAAAAGTTTTTGACAAAGTATAACACAAAAAATTATATAAAAAAAAAGCTGTAACATATAGGAGGGATACAAGGGAACCTACTAAAATGGATGGAGGACTTCTTGATTGGTAGAAAGATGAGGGTAGTGCTTAGAGAAAAATATTTAGGTTGGAAAGAGGTGATCAGTGGAGTACCACAAGGATCTGTATTGGCTCCAATAACGTCTACTGTTTATGTGAATGACATGGATGATGATGTGAAATGTTACATGAGCTTCTTTGCAGACGACGCCAAACTGTTAAGGAAAGTACATACATACATATACCAAAGGTTTTTCCCCCTTACAAGGGGGTTAGCCAAAAAGAAAAAGGCACAAAATCATTCCCACCCATTCCATCCCTGAATACACTCCACACCCCTCCACCCTCCCTCTTATCTTAGCACCTCTTGAATGACGGGTCATCCCTGCACCTTGTCCACTGCCCTGGGTCAGAAGCAGCATCGCAAGACACAGCACATCCACAGCAAGGCCACTTCATTAAATCGGCGACCCCCCCTCTCCGTCCACCCATTGCATAAAATGAGAGGACGGGGAGAAATCCCTTCGGGCTGCGTCAAATTTTGCTCACACATACTACCTCACCCCCAATCCACCTGCCCATTCCACCTCATGCAATCACAACATCATCTATATACAACCATTCTCCACACCCCTGTCTTCTGTCCTCTCCCGTCCTTCCTCAACAGACATTCCCCTCTTCCCCAAAGCCCCCTCACCCCATCCATCCACCTCATCCTAGGACGTCCCCTCATGTTCACTCCTTCCACATCTGCCTTCCACACCTCTTTTACTAGTCTTTCTTCACTCATTCTTTCCATGTGTCCAAACCATCCTAATATTCTTTCATCAACCCTATCTCCCAGCTCCTTTTCCACCCCTGTTCTCCTCCTCACCTCATTTCTCACTCTATCCAGCCTAGTAACCCCCATCATACTTCTCAGATACCTCATCTCAAACACATTCAAACTCCTTCTCTCTTCTTCTCTTATGTTCCATGTTTCTGCCCCATATAGTGCTGTTGGCACAATCACTCCTTCATACAGTCTCCTCTTAGCATCCATTCCCAAATGTCTATTCCTCATTACACTCTTTAGTCCACCAAGGCATTTACTCGCTTCTCTCAATCTACATTCTACCTCCACCTTCACTCCACCTTCACTCCAAGGAAAGTAAAAACTGAAAAGGATTGCGAATCACTGCAGGAAGACCTAAATAATGTATGGAACTGGAGTCAGAAATGGGAAGTGGACTTTAATATTAACAAGTGTAGCATAATGGAGTTTGGAAAAAGTACATACATATACCAAAGGCTTTTTCCCCCTTCCAAGGGAGGTAGCCAAAAAGAAAAAGGCATAAAAACCATTCCCACCCGTTCCATCCCTAATACACTCCACTCCCTCCACCCTCCCTCTTATCTTGGCACCTCCTGGATGATGGGTCATCCCTGCATCTTGTCCACTGCCCTGGGTCAGAGGCAGTGTCGCAAGACACAGCACATCCACAGCAAGGCTGCTTCATTAAATCGGCGACCCTCCCTCTCTGTCCCCCCCATGCATAAAAGAGAAGACGGGGAGAAATCCCTTCGGGCTGCATCAAAATTTGCTCACACATACTACCTCACCCTCCATCCCCCTGTCCATTCCACCTCATGCATCACATCATCCATATACAACCATTCTCCATTCACCCCTATCTTCTGTCCTCTCCCATCCTTCCTCAACAGACATTCCCCTCATCCCCAAAGCACCCTTCACCCCATCCATTCACCTCATCCTAGGACGTCCCTTCATGTTCACTCCCTCCACATCTGCCTTCCATACCTCTTTTACTAGTCTTTCCTCACTCATTCTTTCCATGTGTCCAAACCATCCCAATACTCTTCCATCAACCCTATCTCCCAACCCCCTTTCCACCCCTGTTCTCCTCCTCACCTCCTCATTTCTCACGCTATCCAGCCTAGTAACCCCCATCATACTTCTCAGACACCTCATCTCAAACACATTCAAACTCTTTCTCTCTTCCTCTCTTATGTTCCATGTTTCTGCCCCATACAGTGCTGTTGGCAAATGTACATCAAACTAAGAAATGAATATGTAAAAATATGCAGAGATGAAAAGAGGAATTATGAAAAAAAGATAATAGACAAATGTAAGGAAGAACCCAAACTATTTTACAAATATGTAAATGGAAAACTGAAAAACAAACAAGAAATAGAAAAACTGTGCCAAGATAAAAAGGAATATACAGAAGAACTGGAAATGGCTGAAATTATGAACAACCACTTCAGATCAGTATTCACAATAGAAAACTCGCCTAACAGTGTAGATAGAGAGAATTATCCCCAGCAATGAAAGAAATAAACGTAACACAAAAAGAAATCAGTGATCAAATTAAAACCCTTGATGTCAGAAAATCACATGGCCCAGATGGAATTGCAAACTGGATACTGAAGGAATGTATGGAAGAGTTAACTGACAAAATATATAATATAATTAAATCCTCACTTAAAGAAGGAAAAGTACCATTGGACTGGAAAAAGGCAAACATTGTACCAATTTATAAGGGAGGTGATAAAGAAGATCCATCTAACTATAGACTGGTCTCACTAACAAGCACAACAGCAAAAATTTGTGAAAGAGTTGTCAAAAACAGATGGGTTAAATACCTGGAAGAAAAATCTATACTGAACCCAAATCAATTTGGATTCAGACAAGGGAGATCATGTACAACAAATCTGATCTGCTTTTACTCAAGATTAGTAGACATAATACAAGAAAGAGATGGATGGGCAGACTGTGCTTTTCTGGACCTGCAAAAGGCATTCGATAAGGTACCTCATAGGAAATTAATAAATAAGATAGAATCAAAGGGTGGCATCAGAGGAAAATTATTGGAATGGATGGAAGACTTCCTGATTGGGAGGAAAATGAGAGTTGTAATTAGAAAAAAATTCTCCAACTGGGAAGAAGTAAAAAGCTGTGTCCCGCAAGGATTGGTACTGGCCCCGATCATGTTCGCCGTATACATTAATGACATGAATGAAGGTGTGGAGTGCTTAAATGAATTTTTTTGCAGATGATGCAAAGTTACTTTAAGAAGGTAAAAATGGAAGAGGACTGCAACTCATTGCAACAAGATCTGGACATGATATGGAATTGGACTCAAAAGTGGGAAGTGAAATTTAATATAAAGAAATGCAGTATAATGGAGTTTGGAAAGAGTAAAAACAGAATATCAAAAGACTACAGAATTGGAGAAGAAAAAATAAAAAAAGCAAACTGAAAAAGATCTTGAAGTGATGATTGGAAAGGACATGAAACCTGATAAGCATATAAATAAAATATTCGGAGAAACCTACAATTAATTGAGGTCAATTAAAGTGGCATTTACCTATATGGATGAAGAAATTATAAAGAAAATACTAACTACACTAATAAGACCAAAACTTGTGTACACAGCATCACTTTGGACACCCAACACCAAAAAGAATATTAAGAAACTAGAAAGATTACAAAGAGCGACAACCAAACTAGCACCGACGCGCCGAACTAACATATGAGCAAAGACTATCCAAACTGAACCTACCAACCCTGGAACAAAGAAGAGAAAGAGGAGATTTGCTGACTATCTACAGAATAATGAAAGGAATGGAAGTTTTAGACAGGAACGACCTGTTAGTGTGGGACAACGGTAAAACGAGAGGACACGGAAAAAAACTGAAAAAAAGATAGTTATAGAAAAAACTTGAAAAGGAACAGTTTCCCATACAGAGCGATTAATACATGGAACAAATTAGACAACAAAACAGTATGTGCAAACACTATACAAAATTTTAAGATAAAACTTGATGCGGAGAGATACAAAGACGGGTCACCATGAGCATAGCTCCCCTCCCGTATATTACAACTAGGTAAATATAGTCTCCTCTTAGCATCCATTCCCAAATGTCTATTCCTCATTACACTTTTTAATCCACCAAGGCATTTACTTGCTTCTCTCAATCTACATTCTACCTCCACCTTCACTCCACCTTTTCCTGCCACATTTGCACCCAAGTATCTAAAACTATCCACTTCCTCCAGTCACTCAATGCAAATATGATACCAGATAAAGTATTAAGTATATTATATGTAGATGACCTCTCGATATCCTTTGCTGCTACCTATATGCCTATAGCAGAAAGGAAACTACAACTTGTTATCAACAAGATTGTCAACTGGGCAGAAAAACAAGGATTTAAAATATCTACTAGCAAAACAATCATCTTGCACTTTTGCTGCATCAGAGTGATACACCCAGACCCAGACCTTTATCTATATGGCAATAGAATACCCTGTGTTGAAGAGACTAGATTAATAGGTCTCATATTTGATAAAAAGCTTACTTGGATCCCCCATCTAAAACATATTAAGACCAAATGTCAAGAGACTTTAAACATTTTAAAAGTTTTATCAAGTACAAACTGGGGATTGGATAGACAGACAATTTTAAGAATACATAAATCTCTGATTATTACCAAATTACAATACGGATGTGAAATTCATACTTCTGCATCAACCAAACATCTAAAGATCCTAGATTCAGTACACCACAATGGCATACGTTTGGCAACAGGAGCTTTCCAATCATCCCCCATCCCCAGTTTACTAATTGATGCTGGAGAGATTCCACTTGAACTATACTGACAGTCATCTATCATCCAGTATTGGTTTAGGACACAAAGACTCCCTGAATCAAGAGCATTTACTACAGCCAACAGAAATTGTTTCAATAACTTTTATGAAAATCATCCAAGATATTCTAGACCTTTTAGTTTTAGAATAAGAAAAATACTGGAGACTATGAAAATCATAAATCAGATCTGCCCAGTTAAATTACCAGCTACCCCAACATGGAAGTTACCCATAATTAAATTTTGTAGATATTTTAAAGGTTTTAAAAAAGATAAATCAGATGCAGAAATTAAAGGACTGTTTTTAGAACATGTTACTGAACATTTGGATTCCACATTTCTTTTTACGGATGGCTCAAAAACAAATGCTGGTGTCGGATATGGAGTTTTTAGCGATAATTTTAGCTGCAGAGGAGCACTACATAATGCAGTATCAAATTTTACAGCAGAGCTATATGGAATTCTAACTGCTTTAGAACACATTATAACTCTACAGACATCCAACTTCACAATCTTTTGTGATTCAAAATATGCATTACAGGCACTAGCAATCCTCAGTGTCAATAATCCACTAACAATGAAAATTTCACAGTGGGTGTTTCTATTACAGTGTAGAGGGATCACTATATTTTTTTGCTGGGTTCCAGCTCATGTACATATATATGGAAATGAAAAAGCTGACCAACCAGCAAAGTCAGCAGCAACCAGTCAGATCCCTAAACGGTGCAAAATACCATATAGAGACATCCTTCCTAGCATCACGAATATCATCCATAAGTCGTGGAAACAACAGTGGAGTGAAGTGGGACTTAACAAAATGAAAGAGATCACCACAAATATACACCCTTGGAAATATGAAATTATGCCAAGGAAATGGGAAATAATTATATGTCGTCTCCACATAGGACATTCAAGGCTGACCCATGGGTATCTCATGAGTGGTGAAAATCAACCTTACTGTGAAGATTGCTTAATCCCCATGACTATTAAAAATTTGCTGGTTGAATGCCCTAGTCACAGAGAACTGAGAGAGCATCTCTTCCCAAATAAGAAAGAGAGAAATGGTAACTATAATTTGGCCAAGATATTGGGAAAATAACTGCAGTATGATTATGAGGGAGTCATTAAATTCTTACATATACCAAAGGCTTTTTCCCTCTACATGGGGGGGTAGCCAAAAAGAAAAAGGCATAAAAACCACTCCCACCCATTCCATTTCCTATATATTCCACTCCCCTCCACCCTCCCTCTTATCTTGGCACCTCCTGGATGACAGGTCATCCCTGCATCCTGTCCACTGCCCTGGGTCAGAAGCAGTGTCGCAAGACACAGCACATCCACAGCAAGGCCGCTTCATAAATTCGGCAAACCCCCCCCCCTCTCCGTCCCCCCATGAAGAAAAGGAGAAGACGAGGAGAAATCCCCTCGGGCTGCGTCAATTTTTTTTCTCATACATACTTCCTCACCCACCCATCCCCCACCCACTCCCCCTCATGTATCACAACATCATCTATACACAACCCCTCTCCATTCACCCCTATCTTCTGTCCTCTCCTGTCCTTCCTCCACAGACATTCCTCTCTTTTGTAATGCCCCTGCACCCCATCCATCCATCTCATCCTAGGATGCCCCCTCATATTCACTCCTTCCACCTCTGCCTTCCACACCTCTTTTACTAATCTTTCTTCACTCATTCTTTCCATGTGTCCAAACCATCCTAATACCCTTTCATCAACCCTATCTCCCAGTTCCCTTTCCACCCCTATTCTCCTCCTCACCTCCTCATTTCTCACTCTATCCAGCTTAGTAACCCCTATCATACTTCTCAGACATTTCATCTCAAATACATTCAAACTCCTGCTTTCTTCCTCTCTCATGTTCCATGTTTCTGCCCCGTACAATGCTGTTGGCACAATCACTCCTTCATATAACCTCCTTAGCATCCATTCCCAGATGTCTATTTCTCATTACACTTTTCAATCCACCAAGACATTTACTTGCTTCTCTCAATCTACATTCTACCTCCACCCCCACTCCTCCCTTTCCTGCCACATTCACACCCAAGTATCTAAAACTATCCACTTCCTCCAGTCTTTCACCCTTAATGCTCACCTCCAGCCTGCTGTCACTCTGTCCCCATGTACATCTCATCACCTTACATTTACCCACATTTATCTTCAGCTTCTTTCATACACCTCAAACTCTGTCACTAACTTCCTCAATCCCTCCTCTGATCCTGCTACAAGCACAGTGTCATCAGCAAACAACAACTGGCTCACCTCCCACTTTTCTCCATTTTCTTTAATCATCTCCAACCCCTGACCCACTACCCTTGCATTCACCTCTCGCACCACTCCATCCATGTAAAAATTGAACAGCCAGGGCGACATAACACATCCCTGATGAAGTCCCACCTTTACCTCAAACCATTCACTCTCTCCATTTCTAATCCTAACACAAGCTCTACTACTCTCGTAAAAACTCTTGACTGCTCTTAACAGCTTTCCTCCTATCCCATATATCTGTAGTACCTCCCACAGTGCCTTCCTGTCTACCCTATCATAAGCCTTTTCCAGATCCATAAAAGCCCAAAAAACATCCTTACCTTTTCCTATAGCTTTCTCACATATCTGTCTTACCACAAAGATCTGATCTACACAACCCCTACCTGTCCTAAACCCACACTGTTCCTCACCAATTACTCCCTCTGTTCCTCTCCTAATCCTCTCAATCAAGACCCTCCCATAAGCCTTCCCAACTACACTCAACAAGCTGATCCATCTGTAACTACTACACTCACACTTGTCCCCCTTTCCTTTGTAAAGCGAAACTATACAGGCACTCCTCCAGTCCTCTGGTACTCTACCCTCTCTCAAACACACATTAAACAACCTCACCAGCCAGTCCACCATCACTGTACCTCCTTTCTTCAGACATTCTGCATGGCATCCATTCAGACCAGGTGCCTTACCTGCTCTCATCATCTTAACAACTGCCTTCACCTCATCCTTCCTTATTTCTCCTCCATTCTCCTCACTCATCACTCTCATTTTCTTAGCGCTTCCCACTGCAATTATCTTTCTCTCCATATCATCTTTCACATTTAGCAACTCCCTAAAATATTCTGCCCATCTTCCCCTTACTGCCTTCTCTTCCATTACCATCTCTCCATCTGCACCTTTTACCTTTTCTTTTCTACTTGGTTCACCTCCTCTTCCTCTTTTAATTTCTTTCCAAAACATCTTTTTATTGCTTTCAAAATTTTCTGTCATACTCTTACCCCATTTCACATCTGCTCTCCTCTTTGCCTCATTTACCTTGTACTTTACTTCTATTTTCTTTTCTTTGTACCTCTCATATGACTCCCTCATCCTATTTTGTAACCAATCTGTGAAAGCTCGTTTCTTCTCTTCTACAACCTTCTTTGTTTCCTCATCCCGCCATTCACAACCCTTCCTTCTATTTTCTCCCATCCTTCTTGTTCCACACACCATCTTTGCACACTTTGTGACTCCCTTCTTGAACCATCCCCATTCCTCCACTCCTAGCTCTACTCTATCCTTCACTCCCTCCCACTCCTCTTTCAGCTTCTTGAACTCCTTCTTTTCCTTTTCATGTAAAGAGTTCACTCTAAGGACCTCCCTACCTTTTGTCCTTTTCCTCTTTTTCCATCTATCCTCCACTCTCAACTTACCTTCCACCAAAAAATTATCTGATATTCCCCCAATCTCTCCCCTTAGCACATACACATCCTTAACTCTTCCTATTCTGCTCCTATCTATCACTACATAGTCAATTAACGCTCTATATACCACCCTTCCATCTACCACCCTCTCCCATGTGTACTTATGCTTGACTTTCTTCCAAAATACTTTATTTGCTATCATCAACTCTCCACTATGATTCTTTCCTGGAACTCCACATTTCCCAACCACTCTGTCAATTGGTTCATTTCCTACCCTAGCATTAAGGAAAAAGGAAAAATAGACCATCAAGACAATATGAAATTGGAACCAAGGAGGTAAAGGAGAGATCCATAAAAGATTTGTGTGTAATTATCTCAAACGACTTGTCCTATGATAAACAGATAAACATAATTGTTGGAGAATGCTAAAACTTGCTAAGATCAATAAAAGTGGCATTTACATATTTGGATGGAGAAATGATTAAAAAAATATTGGTCACACTGATAAGGCCTAGAATAGAATATGCGGCGACACTGTGGTCACCCCGTACCAAAAAGAATACAGTGAGTCCTCCTTATACAGTAATTCTTTATCCAGTAAATTCACAGTTACAGTATTTGGTAATTGCTATCCTCGATTCTATTTACGGTAAGAAAAATTCACAGATACGGTATCCGGTAGATATTTTGAAGAGGAAAGAGCAGGGAGAAGGTACATCTGCCATATCCTATTATTACATGTTATAATGGGTTCGGTATACGGTAATTTCAATTTGCGGTAAGGTTTTCAGGAATGCATATGTACCAAATAATGAGGACTTGCTGTATAAAGAAAATAAAAAGAATCCAGAGAGCAGCCACAAAAATGGCACCTGCACTTGCAAACTTGTCATATGAGGAGAGATGGCTAAACTGAGAGAAGAGAGAGAGGTGACCTACTGACCATGTATAGAATCATGAAGGGCACAGAAATACTCGATAGAGAGGACTTGTTAAACTGGGACAAGAGAAACACAAGAGGACTTGGAAAGAAAATAAAAAAACATAGTTACAGAAGAGATCTGAAGAAAAACAGTTTTCCACTTAGAGTGGTGGACACTTGGAACAAACTGGACAAAAAAATAGTGTGCGCAAAAACCATTCATGAGTTTAAGAGCAAAGGGGGGACTCCACGAACGTAGCTCCCCTTCCCACAAAATACAACTAGGTAAATACAGTCCATCCTCATCTTCAACTTCCTCCCCATATCGTGATATGCAATCCAAGAAAGGAACTAGTAATTCAGTCTATATCAACATCTGTAGGACCATTGTCAGAAAGGAGGATACCACCCCTGAAAACTAAGAAATTAGATAAAACCCCATCTTGTAAACCCTCTCTCTCTCCCAGCCTTCTCTTCCCAGGCCAGGAGAACCAAAAAAGAAAAAGAAAACTGTATAATGTCTCTAATTCAGTGGAATATTCAAGGTTTTGATTCTCATCAAGAGCAGGTTCAGATTCTCTTTAAGAACATGAAGTGTCTGCTATTTGTCTCCAAGAGACTATGCTTGGCGATTTATCCCCTAATGTTGGACTAAATTATAATTCTTATAGATCTCTTCCTATGATTGTGGGTGATGCTCATGGAAGTACTGGTATCATTGTTAACAAGTCTGTAAACCACAGAATTGTCCACCTTCATTCAGTGTTGCTGGCTTGTGCAGTACAATTTTTTACCACTAAATGGATCACTTTGTGTTCTTTGTATTTGGAGCCTGAACTGGAAGATCGACTTCTAGACGTATTTAACCACTCCCGTCAGTTTGAGTTAAATGACCTACAATCTTTGGTCGACCAGCTCTCTCAGCCTTTTATTCTAATGGGTGATTTTAATGCCAAGCATCCTCTATGGGGTGAATCAAGATGTGACCCCTGGGGTAATATAATTGAAGAATTTATTGATAATAACGATGTCATTTTGATGAATGATGGTTCTAAAACTAGGTTTGATGTCTTTCACAATTTAAGTTCTGCTATAGACCTAACTGTCTGTTCATCATCCTTAAGATTAGATCTGCTTCTACATAAGATTTATCTGCTTCTACTCAAAATTAATAGACATAATACAAGACAGAAATGGTTGGGCAGACTGTGCCTTTCTGGACCTACAAAAGGCATTTGATAAGGTACCACACAAAAAACTAATAAGAAAGATAAAATCAATAGGTGGCATCAGAGGAAAATTATTGGAATGGATGAAAGACTTCCTGACTTGGAGGAAAATGAGAGTAGTAATTAGAGATAAATTCTCAAATTGGGAAGAAATGATAAGTGGTGTCCTGCAGAGATCAGTACTGGCCCCAATCATGTTTGCTATATACATAAATGACATGGACGAAGGAGTAGAATGTTATATGAATTTCTTTGCAGATGCAAAAATACTAAAGAAAGTAAAAACAGAGGAGGATTGCAACTCATTACAACAAGACTTGGACAAGATCTGGAAATGGACTCAAAAATGGGAAGTGAAATTCAATATCAAGAAATGTAGTATAATGGAATTTGGAAAATTGGTGAAGGAAAGGTAAAAAAAGTAAACTGAAAAAGACCTTGGAGTGATGACCAGCAAAGACATGACACCGGATAAGCATATTAATAAAATAGTCAGAGAAACCTATAATTTATTGAGATAAATAAAAGTGGCATTTGCCTATTTGGAAGAGGAAATGATGGGGGTTACTAGGCTAGATAGAGTGAGAAATGAGGAGGTGAGGAGGAGAACAGGGGTGGAAAGGGAGTTGGGAGATAGGGTTGATGAAAGAGTATTAGGATGGTTTGGACACATGGAAAGAATGAGTGAAGAAAGACTAGTAAAGGAGGTATGGAAGGCTGATGTGGAGGAAGTGAACATGAGGGGACGTCCTAGGATGAGATGGATGGATGGGGTGAAGGGGGCTTTGGGGAAGAGGGGAATGTCTGTTGAGGAAGGACGGGAGAGGACAGAAGACAGGGGTGAATGGAGAATGGTTGTATATGGAAGATGTTGTGATGCATGAGGTGGAATGGATGGGGGGTGAGGTAGTGAGTGTAAGCAAAATTTTGACGTAGCCCGAAGGGATTTCTCCCCATCCTCTCCTTTATATGGGGGGACGGAGAGGTGGGGTCGCCGATTTAATGAAGCGGCCTTGCTGTGGATGTGCTGTGTCTTGCGACACTGCTTCTGACCCAGGGCAGTGGACAGGGTGCAGGGATGACCAGTCATCTAGGAGGTGCTGAGATGGGAGGGAGGGTGGAGGGGTGTGGAGTGTTTTTGGGGATGGAATGGGTGGGAATGATTTTATGCCTTTCCCTTTTTGGCTACCTCCCCAGTAAGGGGGAAAAAGCCTTGGTATATGTATGCATGTATGTAATAAGACCAAAACTCGAGTACGCAGCAACACTATGGACATCCAGTACCAAGAAGAATATAAAGAAATTAGAAAGAATACAAAGAGCAACAACAAAACTGGCACCAACTCTTTTCAAAATGACATATGAACAAAGACTGTCCAAATTAGAATTACCAACTCTGGAACAAAGAAGGGAAAGAGGAGACTTACTAACTATCTATAGAATTATGAAGGGAATGGAAATCTTAGATAAGAATGACTTATTGAAATGGGACAATGGAAAAACAAGAGGACACGAAAAGAAACTAAAAAAAGACAATTACAGAAGCGATCTGAAAAAATAGCTTCTCACACAGAGTGATAGATACCTGGAACAAATTAGACAAAGAAACAGTGTGTGCAAACACTATTCAAGATTTTAAGAAAAAACTTGATGCTGAGAAATACAAAGACAGGTCACCGTGAGCATAGCTCCCTTCCCATATAATACAACCAGGTAAATACAACTAGGTAAGTAGAGTAGGTCAGTAGATGAAGATCTACATGGTAGCAACCACTGGCCTATCCTATTAAATATTTAAGGAACATTCCCTCCTCTTGCTTACATAAATGGGAAGACAGGAGAGGCTGATTGGGAATTATTTGGGAGATCCACAGAGATTGATTGTAAGACTATTGATTTTTTTAGTAACTCTGGTAGGCATCATACTTTCTGGTGCTTTTTCATCCAGTTGAGGACAGCTGGTAAACCTCAACGCCTAGTAGTCCCCTGGTGGAATGATGAATGTGCTTTGAGCAGAAAGATTACAAGAAGTTGCTATAAGAGATCTTTGAGATATTCTTGTTTAGCCAATTTGATAACATACAGAAGAGCTGAAGCAAAGCAGAAGAAAATCTTTTAAGAAAGCAAGGAGGGAATCCTTCATTAAATTTATTAGCGAGTTGAAATATAATTCTCCCCCTACCTTAGTATGGAACAGGATTCGAAAGTTACAGGGAAAGTTTGCCCCATCTCCTTTGCCCGTTCTCAAGATTAAAGACTTTTATATCAGATACAAGAGAGGTAGTAGAGGCTTTTGGAAGACGCTAAGCTGATATTTCAAGTCCACTTCATTATCCACCCGACTTCAGAAAAATTAGAGACGAGACCACGATTGTTCCTCCTACCAATACGAACTCAGAGGCATATAATCTTCTTTTTACCTTGGAAGAATTGGATCATGCTTTATCTTTATCCTCCCCAACCTCTCCTGGAGAGGATGACATTCTTTATTCCATGATTGGTCATTTATCCATATCCTCGAAGAAATTCCTTTTAAATGTGCTTAATAAATTTGGGTCTTCTGGGTCTTCTAAATCTTGGGAGACTTCAGTTATCGTAGCAATTTTAAAGGCTGGAAAAGATTCTAATCTCCCACAAAGCTACAGACCTATTGCTCTCACTAGCTGCATCAGTAAGATCTATGAAAGAATGGTTAATATGTGTTTAGTCTGGTTTTTAGAGTAAAAAAATCTTTTATCTAACCTTCCGTTTGGATTTAGAAGAAATAAGTGCACTCTGGATCCCTTTATTTTTATCCCTCGTGAGATTCAGAATGCCTTTGCAATTCAGAACTCGAGCATTGCTGTGTTTTTTGACTTGAAAAATGACTACGATACTACCTGGCGGGGAGGCATTCTGAAGCAATTTGCAGAGTGGGGTATCGGGGGTAATATGTTTAATAGTTTAAAGGATTTCTTGTCTGACCATTATCTAAAAGTCCGAGTGGGCTCTTCTTTCTCTTGTGCATATCTTCAAGAGGAAGGGATTCCCCAAGGAAGTGTTCTGAGTCCTACACTCTTCAGCATAGCCATTAATAGTTTGTTAGAACAAGTTCCTGCATGAGTTCATGGATTAGCTTATGCCGATGACTTCGCTATTGTGTGCAGCAGATCAACAACATTAGAAACAGGCCAAAAGATTCAAGAGATTGTTAACTTAGCAACGGCGTGGGCTAATTGCAGGGGCTTCAGATTCTCTGCTGAAAAAACAAAAGCCATTAGGTTCTCCAGACTAAGACGCAAGGAAGAGATACCAACATTATTCTTAGAGGGTGTTATATTACCATATGAAGATCAAGTAAAATACGTGGGTCTGTTTTTGGACAAAAGGTTGACATTCACTCATCGCAAAAATGAGGTCATATGCAATGTTAAACAGCGACTTAATATACTAAAGGTAGTGTCTCACTTCAACTGGGGAGCAGATCGTATAACTCTAATAAGGCTTTACCAAGCATTGTGCCTTAGCAAAATCGATTATGGATATCAAATTTATGGATCGGCATATAAAACTTTATTAAAGAGGCTAGATGTAGTCCACAATATGGCTTTGTGGATTTGTTCAGGAGCTTATAGAACATCTCCAGTAGATAGCTTGTATGTGGATACAGGAATTCCTCCCCTTTATATTCACAGGGAGGAATAAAATTGCCTTAGATATATATCTCGTGTGTTATCATCAAAACAAAATAAAAACTTCAAATAGTTAAAGCAGCTGGTAGACCGAGCTCCAAGAAAAGGTACTCTGCCGAAATCTTTAGAAGTGAGATGTGAAGTTGGGGCAGGGGAGGTAGGATTTGATCCTGCTACAATTGCTGAGTTTAAGCTTCCCAAATTCCCTCCTTGGAACCGATCTCCCATTGTAACTTGTCCATTTAAAAATAAGGAAAATAGAACTGCTGTAGAACTAAAGAGTGAATTTTTAGAACACTTATCGGTACATGCTGATTCAGTTTTTATTTATACTGATGATGATGGTATGGTTTAATGTCACACACACACCCCCTATTGGGAGGATAGGACAGTGCCCCTCACAGAGGGCTTTGTAGCATGGAATTTAATGAACCATGCCCTTGGTGCAACTTTGCCAATGGCAGGATTCAAACCGCCCTCGCCTCAACCTTCGCCGCAAGTAATGACACCCTAACCCGCTCAGCCAGCGAGCTTCCTTTTATTTATACTGATGGGTCAAAATCCCAAGATGGTGTTGGTTGTGCTGTTGTGTCTGATAGCACGGTTTTAAAGAGGAAGTTGCCTACTTTTAGCTCTGTTTTTATTCTAATGCTGAACTGCTGGCAGTCTACAGTGAACCTGAAATTTGTTTTTAATTTTGTTTCATCTAATATGAGCATTGTTATTTTTACAGACTCTATGAGCATTCTGTCCTAAGTAAATTATTGCCTCTTCACTATTTAGTCCAAGAAATACAGGACTGACTGATTCTTATTAACAGCCGCAAGAAAATGAAAATAAACTTTTGCTGGGTGCTGTTCCATGTGGGTGTCACTGGAAATGAGCAGGCCGATGTTGTAGCCAAAGCTGCTACTAGGCTCGGCCACATAACAGACACTAAAACCCCACATACAGACTTAAAGTAAGTAATTCATTGATATGCAATGGAGAAGTGGCAGGAACAATGGACAAGGCTGGATGGTAGTTACAAGTTAAAAGAGATTCACCCCTTGGTGAGCCCTTGGAAGTCTCATTCTTTGGACAGGAGATCAAGTATTGTTTTAACAAGGTTAAGAATTGGTCATTCCTACATTACCCATAAATTTCTAATGGCAAATGAAGCAGAAAGGCTGGCCCCCCAATGCCCCACTTGCCAAGTTGTTTTTACAATTAAACACATTTTAATTCAGTACCCTGCATACACTAATAAGTGCAGGGGAAACTTTTTAATGAATTTATCTTTTGGAGAAGTTTTAGGGGAAGGTGCTCATATGGAGAATGTTTTAAAGTTTTTAAAAGACATCAATTTGTTGTATGGAATTTAAAATTGTATATATGATTGCTTGTGTGTGTCTCTTGTTTTGATGTGTTTTTGTGAGTGAGTGCTTATTGCTTTACTGTTTCCCTGGTAAGGGGGAAAAAGCCTTGGTATATGTATGTATTAATTTATTTGTACAGGTAGTCGTCGACTTACGACCGAGTTCGGTTCCGACAGACAGGTCGTAAGTCGATCTGGACGCAAGTCGGTCTCTATATATATACAGTATATATTACCCTTTATATATATATATATATATATATATATATATATATATATATACATATATTGTTTATTATATTTAGCATACTGAAATAATCTTAGCATCTTTGAACTATGTTGTATAGTATTTTTATCCTTTTTATAATTTCATCTGATTTTCTTTGGGAAACGTAGCCTGGGCCTAAGCATATTGAATACAATCCTATCATTGACCTATGATATTTAATACTGTATTTGTTAACCTTTTTATAATTTTCTTTAGGAAACGTATGCATACTGAATAGAATCTTATTATCTTTGAGCTACGTTGTTTAATATTAACTTTTTTATCATTTTCGTGAGGAAACGTAGCCTAGGCCTACGCATACTAAATAAAGTCCTGTCATCTTTGACCTACAAATACTTTTTTGTTGGTTACATTAAAATCATTGTAAAGCAAAATTAGGGGGGAAAAAATTCAAAACACATTCTTTTCGTTTACGTACTGTACCGAAAATATTGTTATCGACAACAGACTAGGCATAATCAAAGTTTACTGTCACATTTTATATCGCAAAACATAAAAATACAAAATGCTGTACCGAACATTTTGTCATCGACATCAGCCTAGGCATAAAAAATAGTTACATTTTATTACTTGCAAAACATAAAAATACAAAATGTAAGGCAAAATTAGGATTTTTATTTATTTCAAAACACATTCTTTTCGTTTACGTACTGTACCTAACATATTGTTATCAACAACAAACTAGCCTAGGCATAAAAAGTTTCTGTTATATCTTATTAATTGCAAAAAATATAAAAATGCAATGCAAAATTAGGAAACATTTTCCTTCAAACAAACAAAATGAAAGAATATTTAGCTGGTTGGGATGCTGACGCTGCCGGCAGCCTGCCAAAACTATCGTACTCGCGTCTCGCGGCGTGCAGAGTAATAGTATTGCACTGCTAGCCATAACATTGCAATTCTATTACTCTATTAAATGTTTGATATTATTGCACCATCTCGTGGTCGTAAAGTCAATCAGTCGTAAATCGCATAGGTCGTAAGTCGACGACTACCTGTATATGATTGATATGCGCTGAATGGCCTACTGGCTCCAGCGCATGGCCTTCAAGCCAGAAATTTCATAAATCAATCAACCATTTGTGAGATGAAAAGAAGAAGAAGAAAAAAACCTGTTGGTCTTCTGCTGCTTCCCTTGAATCCTGGACCTTCATGGACTCTTTCACAACATTTTGAATCCAGATGTTGATTAATAGGGGCTCCTTGGTGTACCAAAAGTAAGTCTTAGTTCATCAATAGTTTTTCAAGGCAATTGTATTGATATGAATGAAGAGTTGATGTAAATGAATGGAAAACTGAAATGGAGGACTTTCTTCTTGTCTACCCTGCATATTTCCCAAGTGAATGAGCTGGTGGGAGGCAGTAAACCTCATTTGAATTCTTAATCACAGCAGTAGATTCGAGCATCAGCAACTACCTGAAATTGGGACCCCATATTTCATATCATAATTCAATACAATTTCTGATGTATGTTTTAACATTAGTTTTAATGTGATTATATATTTACCTAGTTGTATTATACGGGAAGGGGAGCTATGCTCATGGTGACCCGTTTTTGTATCTCACAAGATCAAGTTTGTTCTTAAAATGTTGTATTGTGTTTGCACACACTATTTCTTCATCCAATTTGTTCCATACATCTATCACTCTATGTGGAAAGCTGTTCTTTTTCAGGTCTCTTCTGTAGTTATCCTTTTTGAGTTTCATTGCATGTCCTCTTGTTTTTCCTTTGTCCAGTTTTAATAGGTCCTCTCTATCAAGGCATTCTTTTTCTTTCATAATTCTGTAGATGGTTATTAGGTCCCATCATTCTCTTTGTTCCAGAGTTGGTAATTCCAGTTTGGCTAGTCTTTGTTCGTATGTTAGGTTTGCAAATGTTGCTCTTTGTATTCTTTCTAATTTTCTTATATTCTTTTTTGTACTGGGTAATCATATCAGTGCTGCATACTCCACTTTTGGCCTTATCAGTCTTGGTAATATTTTCTTGATCATTTCCTTATCCAGGTATTTAAAGGTCACCTTTATCGATCTCAACAAATTGTATGTTTCTCCAACTATTTTATTTATATGTTTATCCGGCGACATGTCTTTGGTGACGATTACTCAAAGGTCCCTTTCAGAATTCACTTTCTTTACTCCTTTTCCATAAATTTTATACTGTCCTGTTATTCTCTTCTTGCCTTTTCCAAATTCAATTACACTGCACTTCTTGATGTTGAATTCTACTTCCCATCTTTTGCTCCACTCTGGGACTTTGTTCAGATCTGTCTGCAATGAGTCACAGTCTATTTCGGAGTTTATTCTCTTTAATAATTTTGCGTCATCTGCAAAGCAGTTCATGTAACTATCAATGCCCTCATCCATGTCATTTACATAGATAGCAAACATTATCGGAGCTAGTACTTGTGGGACGTCCTCTTGGATAAGGAGAGGCCGTATGCAGTGATTCCTTGGTTTATTGGGTATAGAGAAATTAAATGATTGGGCGTGTAGAGAACACTGACCTCCCTCTACATCGCACGTGTGCCTACTAACTGAAGCACGCGCAGGTGCAGCAGAACAGACTCGCCATGGAGTATACACAGATACATGGAGTAATGCGAGTGGAAACACTGCGCGTAAATATCTACAGTAATGGAAATATACTATCCTACATCTCCCTCCCTCCTTAACGCTCATAGCACTAGGTGTCTTGAGCGTGACGTTTGTCCCTAAGGCGTGCTGACCGACGGGGCAGATCAGGCGGTGGAGGCTGTACTCCCGATTGGGTGGCCTCCATGGGCGTCATGTCGACGGGCGGGGGCGGGGATGGGCGAAGGAAACGACGGTTCCTCCACCAGGTCCGACCACTGGGCAACCTGATCAAGTAGTCCCTGGACCTTCCAACGTCCATGATGGTGCCAACCTTGTCCCATCGCTTAGTAGTCGGGTCCTGGATACGGACTACATCGCCGCGCTGGAGTGATGGGAGTGGTCGGGCGTGGGCGTCGTAACGGGCCGTATCGTCGCGCAGGCGAGCCACAGCTCGACGATCACAACTCTCGTCTCTGGCCTGCCACTGTTTCTGAAAGGCCTTGGCGTGCGCTGGGACGCAGGAGCGAAGAGGGTGACCGTAAAGAGTCTGCGCCGGAGATCGGGGTGTTGCGAAGCTCGAGAAGACCCCTGTCGAACGCCTCACAGTCCAAGTTGCCAGACGGAGCCACCTTCTGAATAAGGTACTTAACCGCCTTCACGGCCGACTCTGCGTGTCCGTTCGACTGAGGATAATGGGGCATTGACATGTCGTGGCGAACTCCCCAACGCTCGAGGAAAGCGGCGAATTCGCTGCTGGCGAACTGCGGGCCGCCGTCCGTACGCAAGCGAACTGGGACACCGAGATCGCGAAATAGCTGCCTGAAGTGACGAATGGTCGCTGAAGTGGTCGTGTTGGAGCCGCATGATACCACGACGGGCCAGCCAGACAGTCGGTCAGCGAACACGAGGAAGAACTTCCCTGCGATGGAGAAGAAGTCAGCTGACACTGACTCGAATGGCCTGGCAGGGTGGTCATCACATCGGTAGGGCTCTTGTTGCTGGCTTGGTTGCAGAACTTGACACGGCTCACAAGCACGGACCGTGTTCACGATGTCTGCGGCGATGCCGGGCCAGTACACCGCTTGACGGGCACGACGTTTCGTAGCCTCGGCTCCACGATGGCTATCATGCAAGCGGGCCAGGACTTGACGGCGAAGAGCGGCCGGGACGACTACTCTGGCTCCGTACAGAACGAGGTCCTCCTCGCAATACAGGTCCTCTCGCACCTTCCAGTACGGGCGCAGAGTGTTAGGCAGGGCGTAGCGGTCGCTTGGGAATCCCTGTCTGACGCACTGAAGAAGTTCGATGTATGCAGGGTCGTCCCTGGCTGCACGCCTAAGTTCCTCCATCGCTGGGTCGCAGTCCGTGGGTGTGGTGGCCAGGGACTCGACTGCTCGCAATGTGACGATGCTCCTGACCGAAAAATTGGTCTCGGTGTCTAGAGCTTCGTCGTCGGCAGTCGGCTGGTTCACTGGGAAACGTGACAGGGCATCCGGGATGCACAACTCCTTCCCAGGGCGCCACGTTGCCGTGAAGGTGAAAGCTGCAATTTTCTCCTTCAGGCGCTGTAGACGGGGGTTATCGATGGCATCTAGCGTGTAGCTATTGAGGATCGGGACTAGTGGGCGATGGTCCGTCACGAGGCTGAAATGCTGGAGACCAGTGAGGTAAAACTTGCATTTCCTCATTGCCCAGACTACTGCCAGTAACTCGAGCTCGATTGTGGCGTAGCGTGTCTCCGTATCCGTCAAGAAGCGTGAGCCACACTGGACGAGACGGTACTGTCCTCCCCCGTGGTCTTGGAGGAGGGCGTATCCTAGGCCATACAAGCGCGAAGCATCTGTTTGGAGTACGGTCGAGAGGGCAGGATCGAAGGCCGCAAGCACCGGTGGACTGGACAAGGCCCTCTTGACGCGTTCAAAAGCCTGGTCGTGGTCCTGGGTCCACACGAATGATCTCTTGGGGCTCATTAGTGGGCGAAGCGGGGCAGCAGCTGAGGCTACGTCAGGCGAGAAGTCAGCTAACTGATTCACAAGAACCATGAAGGACCGCAGGTCTGTGATGTTAGCCGGCTTGACGAAGTCTATGATGGCACGAACCTTGCCTGGGTCTGCTGCTATGCCGTCATGAGAGAGCCGATAGCCGCAGAAGGAAACCGTGTCCGCTGCGAGTACGAACTTCTCGGCGTTCAAGGTGATGCCATGTTTCCTGCATCTAGCCAGGACGTCGTCGACACGGCGGAGGTGGGAAAGGTAGTCTTCGTCGTATAGAAGAAGGTCGTCCACTACCTTTACACAATGCATCACTCCCTGGAGCGCCAGGTCGCCTCGTAGACAGAAGGCGTACCCCATGGCTGCGAAACCCATTGGGGCACGGAGGTAGCGGAAGCGGCCGTATGGAGTGATGAAAGTGGTGAGCCGCTGATCTTCCTCGGCCAGAGGGATCTGCCAGTATCCACACAAGGCGTCAATCGTGGTGAAGTATTTGGCCTGTGGGTCGACGCTCCTGGTGGCTGCAAAAGGAGTCGGTGACGGGTGGGCGGGGCGGGAAACCTGGCTGTTAAGCTTGGAGAGGTCAGTGATGATGCGTATACCTCCTCCTGGCTTCTAGACGACAACCATGGGGTGGCACCAAGGAGACGGATCCTCGCCAGCTGGGGCGATAATACCTTGTGCCACCATGGATTCCAATTCGGCCCGCACCTGGTCCTGGTATACTCGATGGATCAATCGGAGTGTGTGGATCGCGAAGGGCTGCGCGTTCTCCCTGAGGTAAATGCGCATAGGAGGTCCGGACATGGGTTGCAGAGGTGCCCTGTGCAAATCGGCTTTCTTAACAAGAACGTCTGTATATTCCCGGAGGAAGTATTTCCTGGCCTCTGACGGCGAGGTGTCGGCACGCAACGGGAACGGCGACGACGGTGCTGGAGGTGGGACAGCTGTGAGTTATCGGTTAATGAAGCTTTAACGGTCGCAGAATGTTTGCCGGTAAGCTATCGTTAAGGTTGTTGGATAAAACCTGTAACTTTAACCGGTAGCTGTACCACTACCACCTCCAAACATGAACCCATGCATGCACACAGACGCGAACGAAAATGTTTACACCACACCCACCCTCAGACACCCTCCATTCACTCACTCGCGCGGTAGATAGCATACTATAGTAACACCAATTAAAGTATGACCTTTTCCCTTTACAATGACATAACAATAAAAACAATATGTAAAATAGAACCAGAGATATAGTTTATTAAAGGACAAAAACATTTATTTTTCGAACTCGACTCGAACTTGTGACGTCACTACTACCTCGAGTCTTTTACCGGTAAACTGTCGGTAATTTCGGTAACTGTATTGTTGTCCACCAATAATTTCGATATTGAAATTAGCGGTATTTGCCCAGCACTACTTGGGAGCCGGAAATGGCGAATTGCGAGGGAAGCCGGTCTCGGGTGAAACACTCTATTGTCCACTAGATTCAGCGCCTACGTGACTGCGCCATGTGGGACGTCCTCTTGGATAAGAGAGGCCGTATGCAGTGATTCCTTGGTTTATTGGGTATAGAGAAATTAAATGATTGGGCGTGTAGAGAACACTGACCTCCCCTCTACATCGCACGTGTGCCCACTAACTGAAGCACGCGCAGGTGCAGCAGAACAGACTCACCATTGAGTATACACAGATGCATGGAGTAATGCGAGTGGAAACACTGCGCGTAAATATCTACAGCAATGGAAATATACTATCCTACAGTACTGACCCCTGTGGGATGCCACTACTCATTTCTTCCCATTTTGAATATATGTCTTTGAGCATCACTCTCATTTTTCTTCCATGTAGAAAGTCCTCCATCCAATTCAATAGTTTACCATGTATGCCTCCTATTGTTTAGAGTTTATATAGTAATTTTCTGTGTGGTACCTTATCAAATGCCTTTTGTAGGTCTAGGAATGCACAGTCTGCCCAGCCATCTCTTTCCTGCAGTATATCTATCAATCTTGAATAGAAACAAATTAAATTGGTGGTACATGATCTTTTTTGTCTGAATCCAAATTGCCCCGGGTTCAGTATATTATTCTCCTCCAGATATTTTGTCCATCTGTCTTTGACGATTCTCTCACAAATTTTGACTATTGTACTTGTTAGGGACACCAGTCTATAATTTGCTGGGTCTTCCTTATTTCCCCCTTTATATATCAGCACTACTGTATATTGGCATTTTTCCAGTCTCCTGGTAGTTTTCTCTCTTTGAGAGAGCATTCTATTATTTCACTGGGCAACAAAAATTTTTTTGCCTGGTGTTTGAAATATTTCAGCGAATTCTTATGTGATTTTGCCTGCTGAATTAATAAATGACTTCAGTTTTCCTCTTATCAGGTCTAGTTTTCTGACTTCTTATTTCCATTTTAGTTACGTTGGATGATAAAAATCCTTATAAAATCTTTTCGAACAGTATACGAGAATTGATATTTGGTGGCTTTTGGAATTAAACAAGACTGTTTCCTTAAAGTATTTTATTCATACATGAGCAAAACATAGGAAGAAATAGCAAGGCCATTATACAGAAAAGAGCACAAATAGAAAAATGAAATAAAAGCTTTATAGCAGAAAAATAAAGGAATAAATTTACGTTTCTTTGTGCGCCGTGAATGTTGAGGCGCTAGTGAATCTCGTTTTAAACACCAGCAGTAGTCTGCCATCATCAGAGTCCCAACGTCCTTGGTACCGAGTTTTCCATCTTGATGTCCTGATGAAATCGTTGGCCTTGTTCATCGCTAACATCTCCGATATTCAGGAAAACGATCAAGGTGACTGAAAAGAAAATGCATTTTGATGCTCATATTTGCACCAATTTCATCAAAAGTTGATATTAAGTTGGCAACAAGATCCTTATAGTCGTCACTTTTGTGGTTCCCAAGGAAATTTTGCACTACTTCAACAAATGCGCGCCATGCTGATGCTTCAGGTTTCACTCATTGTTTTCATGAAGTTTGTGTCCTTCAAGAGCTTACAGATTTGTGGTCCATCAAAAATCCCTACTTTCAGTTTTTCAATCATCAGTTCTGGAAATACATAGCAGATATATTTGAAACACTCCCCATTTTTGTCAAGAGCTTTGACGAACTGCTTGATCAGTCTGAGTTTGATGTGCAAAGGGGGGAAAATGATCTTATCTCGCTCAACTAAAGGTTCTTCCAATATATTGACAGCTCTACATGGAACCATATTTGTTTGAGGCAGCCAGTCTTTCTTAACATAGTGGTTTACTCAGTCTCTGCTGTCCCACATGCAAAGAAAGCATGGCTATTTGGTATAACCAGATTGCTGTCCCATGAGAAAATTCACCATCTTCAAGTCAACACAGATGACCCATTTATGATCATGGTACCGTATCTTCTTTAAAACTAACTTAATTTCTTCATATTTTTCAGTAAGAGTTGTTGAGTGGGTAAGTGGGACAGAGCCATACGAATTCCCGTTGTGCAACAATACACTTTTTAAACTACGCTTAGAACTGTCTATGAAAAGACACCATTCATCTGGTTTATATTCCTCAGTACCAAGTTTTTTAAGAAGCCCACTAATATCTCTGCAATAAACCAACTCTCCCTCTTTTATAAAGAAAGAAAGGAACTCTTCATGCTGACTCTGATAAAAGGTTATATGGACACCATTCTCTAGAAGATTCTTTTCTTTCAGTTGGGAAGTCAACAGTTCTGCTTAGTTTTTGGGGAGGTTCAAGTCATGAACTAGATCATTCAGCTCCTGGGAGAAAAGCTGAGGTAAAGTCGTACCTGAAAAGTCTTCAACTCCAGTGTCATCTTCAGGTGATTAGATTTCTTCAGTTGAGGGCAAAGTTATCTGAGCCAAGACACTGAAGACAGGAATAGGAAGCTCTTCACTGTGTGGAACCGGTCTGATAGCTGAGGCAAGATTAGGATAGACAAGCGTTTGTCGGTTTTTCCTGTTAATACCCTTCAAATTTAGGGCACAAAAGTAGCAGTCGTCTAGGTGATTTTTGGGCTCCCGCCACACCATTGGTACATTGAATCTCATACTTTTCCTTATCCCTTTAGTCCACTGTCGCATATGCTATGTACATTGTTTGCAAATACTATGCGGTGCCCAGTATTTATTTTGGTCTCCCAGCTTGACCCCAAAATATGCCATATAAGCTCTTTCAACAAATTCCGTGATGTTTTTCCGATTTTCAGGCAAACGTAACAAAACACATTTGGAGAATTTACGCAAAACCTTCTGGAAGACATCTTGCTCATTTTCTGTTGCTGAATTCACCACATCTCAAAAAATCTGGAAAAATAGAAAATTAGAATTAGATATGGCAAAGAAAATAAGAGTGGGCGTACGCACATTGTGATTATACGGAAATTCAGTAACTTTAAAACTAGACCTGATTGGTTAAAATGAAGGTTATTTTTGGATTCAGGAGACCAATTTCCTATAGGAATGACTTTTATTTCCTGAACACCAAAAACTTTAGACCAGTGTTTTGAATATTTTTCCTGTTAGTTCGTCTATACATTCCTTCAGTATCCAGTTTGCAGCTCCGTCTGGTCCATGTGACATGTTAACGTCGAGCTTTAGTATTTGATTCCTTATTTCATTCTTGAGTAATGTTTATTTTCTTTAGTGGAGGAAATCTTATTTAATTTTTTTTATCCCAGTTTTTTTAGATTCTTTTCCTCTTTGGTGAATACAGATTTGAAATGTTTGTTCATGATATCTGCCATCTCTATATCTTCTGTGTATTCTCTATTACCTTGATGTAATTTGTGTATTTCCTGTTTATTTTTTAGATTGCCATTTACATATCTGTAAAATAGTTTGGGTTGATATTTACATTTATCTATTATGTTCTTTACATAAATTCTTTATTCTTCACTAATAATTTTTACATATTCATTTCTTAGTTTTTCCATTTCTCAGATATTTTTTCCCTTTTCCATCTTTTCCAGGCTTTATCTCTTCTGTCTTTTGCCTCACTGCACTTTTTATTATACCAGGATTTTATATTTACCCTATCATGTTTTTGTCAAGGTACATACTTATTCACACCCTCAATATAAATTTCCTTCCAAATTGTCCATTTCTCTTCCACCTTTGTTTCATCATTATTAAAATGATTCCAGTTTGCTTCTTGAAAGAATTTTCTAAGTTTCTCAAAATCTGTTTTGTTGTACATTAGTCTTCCTTTTCTGTGTTTTTCATTTAATACTATATTCGTTTTTTCATTTAATTCTAGTTCCATTAGAATGTGATCACTTTTTCCATTTGGTGTCTTGCATTCAATTTTAGCAACAATTTCGGGTTCTGAAGTTAATATCAAATCCAATTTTGAGGGTTCATTGTTATTTCTATATTTGGTGTTTTCCTTGACCCATTGCATCAATGTGTAATCAATTTTCATTTCCAGTAATATGTTTCTCCAGTGATCTTCTTCCCCTTTCACAGTCATCTCTTCCCAACATATTTTTTTCGAGTTAAAATTACCCATAATTACCAGATTTGCTTCTTTCTTTAGTATTTCATTAAGTGTATTTCTTGTGTCTTCCAGCATTTTAGAGTGTTCACATTCATTCCATGCGCGAGTTTTGGGTGGTACATAAATCACTCCATATTTTCTATTTTTCATATCACTAGCCTCAGTTCTTATCATAATCAATTCCACATTGTTCTCTCCTTCTGTAATATGTTTTAATGTTTTTGCTTTTCAGATGATTTTTGCTGTAGCTACATATTTTTGAGTAAATAGACTTGAGTTGAATTTGATATTTTTTGTGTGTAAGAAAAGAACTTTGAAAATGACTTACCTCGAAACGACTTAAGATGAGGTGTGACTGTATATGAGAAAGGTGCAAAGTTCGTTGAGTCCTGTCCCGTACTCTCAATTTGAATCCTCATATGTGTTTATAGTTCCAACTAAGTCCGTGATTTCTACTTATCATATTTAGATTTGAATTCATGCATTATTCCAGCTTGGGATATATCACCCAAGGTATTCTAAGTGCCCTTCTGCATTTGCCTCTGACCCAAGCAGTGGGTCGGAAACAGAAGTTACCTTTCATCCACAAGGAGTCAAGATAGGAGAGACAGCAAATAAATCTTCTAGAAGAGGAGTATGGGATGGTTGTAATGTGGGTGTAGCTTTGACTTGGCCACCCCTTCTTACAAGGGGGAAAGAGCCTTGTGGTGAATGTGAGTATATGAACATTGACTCGCATCACATTTGATTCATTGCCATAAAACTTTAGGAATTGTTTGACTTGGTCCAAAATCTGGATTAAATTGCAGAAGATAGCAGGGCATACAGGGCCCACTTGATGGCCTTTGACCCTGGCCTCAAGGAACTTTTTACCCTGTGCTTGTGACGTGGGTGTTGCGCACATGCTCTAACACTCATTTCCACCAACAGGATTTTTCAGGTCCAGGAGGTATAGGCCACCGCCATCCCTGTATTTACAGTACTTTGTTATATTGAGTTTTTAATCTATTCTCCTCCATGATTGTCCATCATATTTGTAATTTTATTATGACCATTTAAAATCACATTTTATAAGCAGTATATAAACATCAAAGTAGTTCTTTAAATATGACGTGTAAGTGAAACACCTGGACACATACTCACATCTCACTTAATGACTAAAAATTTTCACCGTTTCTTAAGTTTGTTTATAAAGTGTCTTACAGTTTCTTCTCTATGTTCAATGTATATATTACATGGGTTTCCATCTACCATACCAACTCTCTGATTCACTTTTAGGGTGCTATATATGGCAT
Organism: Oratosquilla oratoria; assembly: GCF_046742065.1. Taxonomy (NCBI): domain Eukaryota; kingdom Metazoa; phylum Arthropoda; class Malacostraca; order Stomatopoda; family Squillidae; genus Oratosquilla; species Oratosquilla oratoria. Next base: position 615,042 of record NC_134797.1, on the reverse strand, counting down.
CTGGGACTACAGCAGTGGCCCACTAAGGCTGTGAAGGATTTTGTAAACTACACCAGGTGAGAATAATCCAAATGTAATGTCACATGCATTTTCATGTTTGCTTCAGCTATTGGGATGTTGACTGCATGGTGACATGTAATCAGCACTTAAGAATTGTTTTGGGGTGCTTATATGGACCAGAGGCACACATCAGCAGTCTATGTTAAGAGTACAACCTCTTTACTAAAAAAATAATGATGAGAGTTACCGTATGACAGCTCTTCCCATAAACCAGTTGTATACCACTTTGACTCAACCTGTACTCTGATTCCCTATGGTAGTGTGGTGGTGGAATGCTGCAACCATGTTCCCATGGCAGTCATAGAATAGAACTAAATGGGGCGGACTGAGGGGAGCAAAGATCCTCTACTGTTGTATTTTTCTCTTATAGAATATCAATTCAAGGGAGGGTCTTGGAGGACTCCAGAGTCCTACTGATTGGGTGGTCAGTGCACATGGATACGGTGTGGATAAGAGCAAAAAATAAGAGATTGGTAGGATGTTTGTGAGTAGGAAGTTGGGTCTGGTGACTGGCCAGCAGCGGATGACAAAGAGGGACCATCAAAACACTGGTAAGTATTGTGGATCATTTGGATCTGAATCTTCAAATACATCACTCGCTCTCCACAGGTTACTTCCTCCATTCACCCCTATCTTCTGTCCTCTCCCATCCTTCCTCAACATACATTCCCCTCTTTCCCAATGCCCCTTTTACCCCATCCATCCATCCCATCCTAGGTTGCCCCCTCTTGTTCACTCCTTCCGCCTCTGCCTTCCACATCTCTTTTACTAATCCTTCATCTCTCATTCTTTCCATGTGTCCAAACCACCCCAATACTTTTTCATCAAACCTATCTCCCAACTCCTTTTCCACCCCAGTTCTCCTCCTCACCTCCTCATTTCTCTATCTAGGCTAGTAACCCCTATCATACTTCTCAGGCACCTCATCTCAAACACATTCAAACTCCTCTCTTCCTTTCTGGTGTTCCATGTTTCTGCCCCATACAGTGTTGTCAGCACAATCACTTCTTCATACAATCTCCTCTTAGCATCCATTCCCAAATGTCTATTTCTCATTACACTTTGTAATCCACCAAGGCATCTACTCGCTTCTATCAATCTACCTTCTACCTCCAGCTCCACTCTTCCCTTTCCCGCCACTTTCACACCCAAGTATCTAAAACTATCCACTTCCTCCAGTCTCTCTACTTTTATACTCACTTCCAGTCTGCTGCCACTTTCTCCCCTTGTTCATCTCATCACCTTACTTTTACCAACGTTTATCTTCAGCTTCCTTGTTTCGCACACCTTCCCAAAATTCTGTCACTAACTTCGTCAATCCCTCCCCTGATCCTGCTACAAGCGCAGTGTCAACAGCAAACAACAACTGGCCTAACTCCTACCTTTTTCCATTTTCTTTAACCATCTTCAATCCCTGATCCACTACCCTTGCATTTACCTCTTGCTCCACACCATCCATGTATAAATTGAACAGCCAGGGCGACATGACACACCCCTGACAAAGTCCTGCCTTTACCTCAAACCATTCACTCTCTCCATTTCTAATCCTAACACAGGCTCTACTACTCTCATAAAAGATCTTGACTGCTCTTAACAGCTTTCCTCCTATCCCATATATCTGCAATACCTCCTACAGTGCCTTCCTGTCTACTCTGTCATAAGGCTTTTCCAAATCCATAAAAGCCCAAAAAACATCCTTACCTTTTCCCAAAGCTTTCTCACATATCTGTCTTACCACAAAAATCTGATCTACACAAACCCTACCTGTCCTAAACCCACACTGTTCCTCACCAATTACTCCCTCTGTTCCTCTCCTAATCCTCTCAATCAAGACCCTCCCATAAGCCTTCCTAACTACACTTAACAACTTGATCCCTCTGAAACTACTATATTTGCACTTATCCTCTTTTCCCTTGTAAAGTGGAACTATACAGGCACTCTTCCAGTCCTCCAGTACTCTACCCTCTCTTAAACAAAGATTAAATAACCTCACCAGCCAGTCCACCTTCACTGTATCTCCTTTTTTTCAGACATTCTGCATGACATCCATTCAACCCAGATGCCTTACCTGCTCTCATCATCTTAACAACTGCCTTCGCTTCATCTTTCCTTATTTCTCCTCCATTATCCTTGCTCATGATGGTCATTTTCTTAGCACTCCCCACTGCAACTACCTTTCTCTCCTTATGCTCCTTCACATTAAGCAACTCCCTAAAATAATCTGCCCATCTTGCTCTTACTGCCTTCTCTTCTATTATCATCTCTCCATTTGCACCTTTTACCTTTTCTTCTCTGCTTGATTCGCCTCCACTTCCTCTCTGAATCTCTTTCGGAAACATCTTTTTATTACTTTCAAAATTTTCTGTCATCCTTTTACACCATATTACGTACGCTCTCCTCTTTGCCTCCTTTATCTTATGCTTTACTTCTCTTCTCTTTGCTTTGTACATCCCATATGATTCCCTCGTCCTATTTTGTAACCAATCTGTGAAAGCTCACTTCTTCTCTTCTACAACTTTCTTTGCTTCCTCATCCCACCACTCACTACCCTTCCTTCTATTTAACCCTTGTTGACGGTGTTGAATCTACCTCGATACGCGGAGCACTTTGGCGCCGCAAAAATAATCTTATAGATTTTATTCTGGCTATTCGCCAGACGATTTTATTCAGCTACGGAATGACCTCCCCCCCCCCCTCCCTTCTCCCGAACTTCCGACTGAAACCCTTGTTGACGGTGTTGAATCTACCTCGATACGCGGAGCACTTTGGCGCCGCAAAAATAATCTTATAGTTTTTATTCTGGCTATTCGCCAGACGATTTTATTCAGCTACGGGAATGACCTCCCCCCCCCCCCTCCCTTCTCCCGAACTTCCGACTGAAACCCTTGTTGACGGTGTTGAATCTACCTCGATAAGCGGAGCACTTTGGCGCCGCAAAAATAATCTTATAGATTTTATTCTGGCTATTCGCCAGACGATTTTATTCAGCTACGGGAATGACCTCCCCCCCCCCCTCCCTTCTCCCGAACTTCCGACTGAAACCCTTGTTGACGGTGTTGAATCTACCTCGATACGCGGAGCACTTTGGCGCCGCAAAAATAATCTTATAGATTTTATTCTGGCTATTCGCCAGACGATTTTATTCAGCTACGGGAATGACCTCCCCCCCCCCCCTCCCTTCTCCCGAACTTCCGACTGAAACCCTTGTTGACGGTGTTGAATCTACCTCGATACGCGGAGCACTTTGGCGCCGCAAAAATAATCTTATAGATTTTATTCTGGCTATTCGCCAGACGATTTTATTCAGCTACGGGAATGACCTCCCCCCCCCCCCCTCCCTTCTCCCGAACTTCCGACTGAAACCCTTGTTGACGGTGTTGAATCTACCTCGATACGCGGAGCACTTTGGCGCCGCAAAAATAATCTTATAGATTTTATTCTGGCTATTCGCCAGACGATTTTATTCAGCTACGGGAATGACCTCCCCCCCCCCCCCTCCCTTCTCCCGAACTTCCGACTGAAACCCTTGTTGACGGTGTTGAATCTACCTCGATACGCGGAGCACTTTGGCGCCGCAAAAATAATCTTATAGATTTTATTCTGGCTATTCGCCATACGATTTTATTCAGCTACGGGAATGACCTCTCCCCCCCCCCCTCTCTCTCCCGAACTTCCGACTGAAACCCTTGTTGACGGTGTTGAATCTACCTCGATACGCGGAGCACTTTGGCGCCGCAAAAATAATCTTATAGATTTTATTCTGGCTATTCGCCAGACGATTTTATTCAGCTACGGGAATGACCTCCCCCCCCCCCTCCCTTCTCCCGAACTTCCGACTGAAACCCTTGTTGACGGTGTTGAATCTACCTCGATACGCGGAGCACTTTGGCGCCGCAAAAATAATCTTATAGATTTTATTCTGGCTATTCGCCAGACGATTTTATTCAGCTACGGGAATGACCTCCCCCCCCCTCCCTTCTCCCGAACTTCCGACTGAAACCCTTGTTGACGGTGTTGAATCTACCTCGATACGCGGAGCACTTTGGCGCCGCAAAAATAATCTTATAGATTTTATTCTGGCTATTCGCCAGACGATTTTATTCAGCTACGGGAATGACCTCCCCCCCCCCCCTCCCTTCTCCCGAACTTCCGACTGAAACCCTTGTTGACGGTGTTGAATCTACCTCGATACGCGGAGCACTTTGGCGCCGCAAAAATAATCTTATAGATTTTATTCTGGCTATTCGCCAGACGATTTTATTCAGCTACGGGAATGACCTCCCCCCCCCCCCCTCCCTTCTCCCGAACTTCCGACTGAAACCCTTGTTGACGGTGTTGAATCTACCTCGATACGCGGAGCACTTTGGCGCCGCAAAAATAATCTTATAGATTTTATTCTGGCTATTCGCCAGACGATTTTATTCAGCTACGGGAATGACCTCCCCCCCCCCCCCCCCTTCTCCCGAACTTCCGACTGAAACCCTTGTTGACGGTGTTGAATCTACCTCGATACGCGGAGCACTTTGGCGCCGCAAAAATAATCTTATAGATTTTATTCTGGCTATTCGCCAGACGATTTTATTCTGGCTATTAGGTTTTTATTCAGCTACGGGAATGACCTCCCCCCCCCCCCCTCCCTTCTCCCGAACTTCCGACTGAAACCCTTGTTGACGGTGTTGAATCTACCTCGATACGCGGAGCACTTTGGCGCCGCAAAAATAATCTTATAGATTTTATTCTGGCTATTCGCCAGACGATTTTATTCAGCTACGGGAATGACCTCCCCCCCCCCCCCCCTCCCTTCTCCCGAACTTCCGACTGAAACTCTTGTTGACGGTGTTGAATCTACCTCGATACGCGGAGCACTTTGGCGCCGCAAAAATAATCTTATAGATTTTATTCTGGCTATTCGCCAGACGATTTTATTCAGCTACGGGAATGACCTCCCCCCCCCCCCCCCTCCCTTCTCCCGAACTTCCGACTGAAACCCTTGTTGACGGTGTTGAATCTACCTCGATACGCGGAGCACTTTGGCGCCGCAAAAATAATCTTATAGATTTTATTCTGGCTATTCGCCAGACGATTTTATTCAGCTACGGGAATGACCTCCCCCCCCCCCCCCTCCCTTCTCCCGAACTTCCGACTGAAACTCTTGTTGACGGTGTTGAATCTACCTCGATACGCGGAGCACTTTGGCGCCGCAAAAATAATCTTATAGATTTTATTCTGGCTATTCGCCAGACGATTTTATTCTGGCTATTCGCCAGACGATTTTATTCAGCTACGGGAATGACCTCCCCCCCCCCCCTCCCTTCTCCCGAACTTCCGACTGAAACCCTTGTTGACGGTGTTGAATCTACCTCGATACGCGGAGCACTTTGGCGCCGCAAAAATAATCTTATAGATTTTATTCTGGCTATTCGCCAGACGATTTTATTCAGCTACGGGAATGACCTCCCCCCCCCCCTCCCTTCTCCCGAACTTCCGACTGAAACCCTTGTTGACGGTGTTGAATCTACCTCGATACGCGGAGCACTTTGGCGCCGCAAAAATAATCTTATAGATTTTATTCTGGCTATTCGCCAGACGATTTTATTCAGCTACGGAATGACCTCCCCCCCCCCCCCTCCCTTCTCCCGAACTTCCGACTGAAACCCTTGTTGACGGTGTTGAATCTACCTCGATACGCGGAGCACTTTGGCGCCGCAAAAATAATCTTATAGATTTTATTCTGGCTATTCGCCAGACGATTTTATTCAGCTACGGGAATGACCCCCCCCCCCCCCCCCCTCCCTTCTCCCGAACTTCCGACTGAAACCCTTGTTGACGGTGTTGAATCTACCTCGATACGCGGAGCACTTTGGCGCCGCAAAAATAATCTTATAGATTTTATTCTGGCTATTCGCCAGACGATTTTATTCAGCTACGGGAATGACCTCCCCCCCCCCCCCCCTCCCTTCTCCCGAACTTCCGACTGAAACCCTTGTTGACGGTGTTGAATCTACCTCGATACGCGGAGCACTTTGGCGCCGCAAAAATAATCTTATAGATTTTATTCTGGCTATTCGCCAGACGATTTTATTCAGCTACGGGAATGACCTCTCCCCCCCCCCTCCCCCTCTCTCCCGAACTTCCGACTGAAACCCTTGTTGACGGTGTTGAATCTACCTCGATACGCGGAGCACTTTGGCGCCGCAAAAATAATCTTATAGATTTTATTCTGGCTATTCGCCAGACGATTTTATTCAGCTACGGGAATGACCTCCCCCCCCCCCCCCCCCTCCCTTCTCCCGAACTTCCGACTGAAACCCTTGTTGACGGTGTTGAATCTACCTCGATACGCGGAGCACTTTGGCGCCGCAAAAATAATCTTATAGTTTTTATTCTGGCTATTCGCCAGACGATTTTATTCAGCTACGGGAATGACCTCCCCCCCCCCCCCCCTCCCTTCTCCCGAACTTCCGACTGAAACCCTTGTTGACGGTGTTGAATCTACCTCGATACGCGGAGCACTTTGGCGCCGCAAAAATAATCTTATAGATTTTATTCTGGCTATTCGCCAGACGATTTTATTCCGCTCCGGGCATGACCTACCCCCCCCCACCTCCCTTCTCCCGAACTTCCGACTGAAACCCTTGTTGACGGTGTTGAATCTACCTCGATACGCGGAGCACTTTGGCGCCGCTATTCGCCAGACGATTTTATTCAGCTACGGAATGACCTCCCCCCTCCCCCCCTCCCCCCCCCCCTTCCCTTCCGAACTTCCGACTGAAACCCTTGTTGTTGAATCTACCTCTGAATCTACCTCGATACCGGAGCCAGCACTTTGGCGCCGCAAAAATAATCTTATAGATTTTATTCTGGCTATTCGCCAGACGATTTTATTCAGCTACGGAAATGACCTCCCCCCCCCCCCCCCCCGAACTCTCCCTCCGACTGAACCCTGACGGTGTTGAACGATACGCGGAGCACTTTGGCGCCGCAAAAATAATCTTATAGATTTTATTCTGGCTATTCGCCAGACGATTTTATTCAGCTACGGGAATGACCTCCCCCCCCCCCCCCCCCCACCCCCCTCCTTCTCCCGAACTTCCGACTGAAACCCTGGGTGACGGTGTTGAATCTACCTCGATACGCGGAGTTATTGGCCGCCGCAAAAATAATCCTTTAGATTTTATTCTGGCTATTCGCCAGACGATTTTATTCAGCTACGGGAATGACCTCCCCCCCCCCCCCCCTCTCTCTCCCGAACTTCCGACTGAAACCCTTGTTGACGGTGTTGAATCTACCTCGATACGCGGAGCACTTTGGCGCCGCAAAAATCATCTTATAGATTTTATTCTGGCTATTCGCCAGACGATTTTATTCAGCTACGGGAATGACCTCCCCCCCCCCCCCTCCTTATCCGAAATTCCGACTGAAACCCTTGTGTTCGGTGTTGAATTCTACCTCGATACGCGGAGCACTTTGGCGCCGCAAAAATAATCATATAGATTTTATTCTGGCTATTCGCCAGACGATTTTATTCAGCTACGGGATGACATACCCCCCCCCCCCCTCACTTCTCCCGAAACTTTTCCGACTGAAACCCTTGTTGACGGTGTTGAATATACCTCGATACGCGGAGCACTTTGGCGGCGCAAAAATAATCTTATTGATTTTTTTCTGGCTATTCGCCAGACGATTTTATTCAGCTACGGGAATGACCTCCCCCCCCCCCCTCCCTTCTCCCGAACTTCCGACTGAAACCCTTGTTGTCGGTGTTGTCTCTACCTCGGGATACGGCGGAGCACTTTGGCGCCAGCATAAAATAATCTTATAGATTTTATTCTGGCTATTCGCCAGACGATTTTTTCAGTTCGGGAATGTCCTAACCCACCCCCCCCCTCCCTTCTACCGAACTTCCGACTGAAACCCTTGTTGACGGTGTTGATTCTACCTCGATACGCGGAGCACTTTGGCGCCGCAAAAATAATCTTATGATTTATTCTGGCTATTCGCCAGTCTTTTTTTTTCAGCACGGGTATTGACCTCCCCCCCCCCCCCTCCCTTCTCCCGAACTTCCGACTGAAACTCTTGTTGACGGTGTTGAATCTACCTCGATACGCGGAGCACTTTCGCGCCTCCAAATTCATCTTCTAGATTTTATTCTGGCTATTCGCCAGACGATTTTATTCAGCTCCGGGAATGACCTCCCCCCCCCCACTCCTACCTTCTCCCGAATCTTCCGACTGAAACCTTGTTGACGGTGTTGAATCTACCTCGATAACGCGGAGCATACTTTGGCGCGCAAATTTTAATCATTATAGATTTTATTCTGGGCTATTCGCCAGACGATTTTATTCAGCTACGGGAATGACCTCCCCCCACCCCCTCCTAATCCCGTACTTCGACTGAAACACTTGTTGGACGGTGTTGAATATACCTCGATACGCGGTGCACTTTGCGCGGCAAAATAATCTTTATAGGATTTGATTCTGGCTAATTCGGCCAAGACGAATTTTATTCAGTACGGGGAATGACTCCCCCCCCCCCCCCCTCCCTTCTCCCGAACTTCCGATTGATAACCATTGTTGCGTGTTGAATCTACCTCGATAACGCGGTGCACCCAAATTTGGCAGCCGCAAACATAATCTTATAGGATTTTATTTGGCTATTCGCCAGACGATTTTATTCAGCTACGGGAATGACCTCCCCCCCCCCACCCCTCCCTTCTCCCGAAATTCGACTGTAACCCCACCCCCCCCTTGTTGACGTGTTGAATCTACCTCGATACGCGGAGCACTTTGGCGCGCATAAAATAATCTTATAGATTTTTATTCTGGCTATTCGCCAGGAAGGATTTTATCAGCTACGGAATTGACTCCCACCCCCCCCCCTCCTCCCTTCTCCCGAAACTTCCGACTGAAATCACTTGTTGGACGGTGTTGATTCTACTCGTTACGCGGAGCACTTTGGCGCCGCATATATTATTCAATAGATTTTATTCTGGCTATTCGCCAGACGATTTTTTTCAGCTACGGGAATGACCTCTCCCCCCCCCCCCTCCCTTCGCCCGACCTTCCGACTGAACCCCTTGTTGACGGTGTTGAATCTACCTCGATACTCGCAGCACTTTGGCGCCGCATATATAATCTTATAGATTTTATTCTGGCTATTCGCCAGACGTTTTAATCTGGCTATTCGCTGAAGATTTTATTAAGCTACGGAATGACCTCCCCCTCCCCCCTCCCTTCTACGAACTTCCGACTTGAAACACTTGTTGACGGTGTTGCATCTACTCGATACGCGGAGCACTTTGGCGCCGCAAAAATAATCTTATAGATTTTTATTCTGGCTATTCGCCAGGACGATTTGATTCAGCTACGGGGAATGACCTCCCCCCCCCCCTCCCTTCTCCCGGACTTCACTGTATCCTTGTTGACGGGTTGATTCTACCTCGATACGCGGAGCACTTTGGCGCCGCAACATACATCTTATAGATTTTATTCTGGCTATTCGCCAGACGATTTTATTCAGCTACGGGAATGGAACCTCCACCCCCCCCCTCCTTCTCCGAACTTCCGACTGAAACCCTTGTTGACGGTGTTTAATCTACCTCGATACGCGGAGCACTTTGGCGCCGCAAAAATAATCTTATTGATTTTTTTCTGGCTTTTCGCCAGACTTTTTTTTTCAGCTACGGTAATGACCTCTCCCCCCCCCCCCTCTCTCTCTCCCGAACTTCCGACTGAAACCCTTGTTGACGGTGTTGAATCTACTCGATACGCGGGCACTTTGGCGCCGCAAAAATAATCTTCTAGATTTTATTCTGGCTATTCGCCAGACGATTTTATTCTTATTCGGGAATGACCTACCCCCCCCCCCCTCCCTTCTAACGAACTTCCGACTGAAAAACTTGTTGACGGTGTTGTATTACCTCGTACGCGGAGCACTTTGGCGCCGCAAAAATCATCTTATAGATTTTTTTCTGGCTATTCGCCAGACTTTTTTTTTCAGCTACGGGAATGACCTCCCCCCCCCCCCCCTTCTCCCGAACTTCCGACTGAAACCCTTGTTGACGGTGTTGAATCTACCTCGATACGCGGAGCACTTTGGCGCCGCATAAATAATCTTAGATATTTACTTCTGGCTATTCGCCAGACGATTTTATTTCAGCTACGGGGAATGACCTCCCCCCCCCCCCCTCCCTTCTACGAACTTCCGGGACTGAATCCTTGTTGACGGTGTTGAATCTACCTCGATACGCGGAGCACTTGGCGCCGCAAAAATAATCTAATAGATTTTATTCTGGCTCTTCGCCAGACGATTTTATTCAGCTACGGGGAAGGACCTCCCCCCCACCCCCTCCCTTCTCCCAAACTTCCGACTGAAACCCTTGTGACGGGATGTTTGAATCTACTCGATACGCGAGCACTTTGGCGCCGCAAAAATAATCTTTTAGATTTTAGTCTGGCTATTCGCCAGACGATTTTATTCAGCTACGGGAATGGCCTCCCCCCCCCCCTCCTCTTCTCCCGAACTTCCGACTTGGAACCTTGTGACGGTGTTGAATCTACCTCGATACGCGGAGCACTTTGGCCCCGCAAAAATCTTCTTTAAGATTTTATTCTGGCTATTCGCCAGACGTTTTTATTCTGCTACGGGAATGACCTCCCCACCCCCCCCCCCTCTCCCGAACTTCCGACTGAAACCCTTTTTGACGGTGTTGAATCGACCTCGATTTCGCGGGAGCACTTTGCGGCCGCAAAAATTATCTTATAGATTTTATTCTGCCTATTCGCCAGACGATTTTTATTACGCTACGGGAATGACCTCCCCCCCCCCCCCCTTCTCCCGAACTTCCGACTGAAACCCCTGTTGACGGTGTTTCATCGAGCCCGATACGCGGAGCACATTTGCGCCGCACAAATCATCTTCTAGATTTTATTCGGGCTATTCGCCAGACGATTTTATCTGGCTATTCGCCAGACATTTTATTCAGCTAAGGGGAATGACCTCCCACCCCCCCTCCCTTCTCCCGAACTTCCGACTGAAACCTTGTTGTCGGTGTTGTAATCTTCCTCGATACGCGGAGGGCACTTTGGCGCCGCACAAATAATCTTATTGATTTTATTCTGGCTTATTCGCCGAGACCGATTTTATTCAGCTACAGGGAATGACCTCCCCCCCCCTCATTCATCCGAACTTCCGCACTGAAACCCTGTTGCGGTGTTGAATCTACCTCGATAGCGGAGCACTTTGGCGCCGCAAAAATAATTTAATGATTTTTATTCTGGCTATTTAGCAGTCGTTTTTATTAAGCTACGGGAATGGGACCTTCCCCCCCTCCCTTCTCCCGAACTTCGACTGAAACCTTGTTGACGGTGTTTAATATACCTCGATACGCGGAGCAATTTTGCGCGCAAAAATAATCTTATTGATTTTATTCTGGCAATTCGCCACACGCTTATATTCAGCTACGGGCATGACCACCCCCCCCCCCTCCCTCCTCCCGAACTACCGACTGAAACCCTTGGTGACGGTGTTGAATCAACCTCGATCCGCGGATCACTTTGGCGCCGCAAACATAATCTTATTAGATTTTTTTTCTGGATATTCGCCAGACGATTTTTTTCTGCTAGGGGAATGACCCCCCCCCCCCCTTCTCCCGAACTTCCGACTGAAACCCTTGTTGACGTGTTGAATCTCCCTCGTTACGCGGAGCACTTTGGCGCCGCAAAATTAATAATTATTGTTTTTATTCTGGCTATTCGCCAGACGATTTTATTCAGCTACGGGAATGACCTCACCCCCCCCCCTCTCACCTTCTCACGAACTTCCGGACTGAAACTTGTTGGACGGTGTTGAATCTACCACGATACGCGGAGCACTTTGGCGCCGCAAAAATATTCTTATAGATTTTTATTTGGCCTATTTCGCCAGACGATTTTATTCGCTACGGGAATGTACCTCCCCCCCCCCCCCTTCCCTTCTCCCGAACTTCCTGACTGAAACCTTGTTGGTCTTGTTGAATCTACCTCGATACGTCGGAGCTCTTTTGGCGCCGCAAAAAAATAATCTTATAGATTTTTATTCTGGTATTCGCCAGGACGATTTTTTTCTAGCTACGGGTTGACTCCCCCCCCCCTCCTTCTCCGAAACTTCCGACTGAAAATACCCTTGTTGACGTGTTGAATCTACCTCGATACGCGGAGCACTGTGGCGCCGCAAAAATAATCTTATAGATTTTATTCTGGCTATTCGCCAGACGATTTTATTAAGCTACGGGAATGACCTCTCCCCCCCCCTCCCTTCTCCGAACTTCGGACTGAACCCTAGTTGACGGTGTTGAATCTACCTCGTTACGCGGAGCACTTTGGGCAGCAATAAATTATCTTATAGATTTTATTCTGGTATTCGCCAGGACGATTTTATTCAGCTACGGGATTCGACCTCCCCCACCCCCCTCCCTTCTCCTGAACTTCAGACTGATACCCTTGTTGCCGGTGTTGTATCTACCTCGATACGCGGAGCACTTTGGCGCCGAAAAAATAATCTTATAGATTTTATTCTGGCTATTCGCCAGACGATTTTATTCAGCTACGGGAATGACCCCCCCCCCCCCCCCCCTCCCTTCTCCCGAACTTCCGACTGAAACCCTTGTTGACGGTGTTGAATCTACCTCGATACGCGGAGCACTTTGGCGCCGCAAAAATAATCTTATAGATTTTATTCTGGCTATTCGCCAGACGATTTTATTCAGCTACGGGAATGACCTCCCCCCCCCCCCCCCTCCCTTCTCCCGAACTTCCGACTGAAACCCTTGTTGACGGTGTTGAATCTACCTCGATACGCGAGCACTTTGGCGCCGCAAAAATAATCTTATAGATTTTATTCTGGCTATTCGCCAGACGATTTTATTCAGCTACGGGAATGACCTCCCCCCCCCCCCCCTCCCTTCTCCCGAACTTCCGACTGAAACCCTTGTTGACGGTGTTGAATCTACCTCGATACGCGGAGCACTTTGGCGCCGCAAAAATAATCTTATAGATTTTATTCTGGCTATTCGCCAGAGCTATTCGCCAGACGATTTTATTCAGCTACGGGAATGACCTCCCCCCCCCCCCCCCCTTCTCCCGAACTTCCGACTGAAACCCTTGTTGACGGTGTTGAATCTACCTCGATACGCGGAGCACTTTGGCGCCGCAAAAATAATCTTATAGATTTTATTCTGGCTATTCGCCAGACGATTTTATTCAGCTACGGGAATGACCTCCCCCCCCCCTCCCCCCCTTCTCCCGAACTTCCGACTGAAACCCTTGTTGACGGTGTTGAATCTACCTCGATACGCGGAGCACTTTGGCGCCGCAAAAATAATCTTATAGATTTTATTCTGGCTATTCGCCAGACGATTTTATTCAGCTACGGGAATGACCTCCCCCCCCCCCCCCTTCTCCCGAACTTCCGACTGAAACCCTTGTTGACGGTGTTGAATCTACCTCGATACGCGGAGCACTTTGGCGCCGCAAAAATAATCTTATAGATTTTATTCTGGCTATTCGCCAGACGATTTTATTCAGCTACGGGAATGACCTCCCCCCCCCCCCCCCCCTTCTCCCGAACTTCCGACTGAAACCCTTGTTGACGGTGTTGAATCTACCTCGATACGCGGAGCACTTTGGCGCCGCAAAAATAATCTTATAGATTTTATTCTGGCTATTCGCCAGACGATTTTATTCAGCTACGGGAATGACCTCCCCCCCCCCCCCTCCCTTCTCCCGAACTTCCGACTGAAACCCTTGTTGACGGTGTTGAATCTACCTCGATACGCGGAGCACTTTGGCGCCGCAAAAATAATCTTATAGATTTTATTCTGGCTATTCGCCAGACGATTTTATTCAGCTACGGGAATGACCTCCCCCCCCCCCCCCCTTCTCCCGAACTTCCGACTGAAACCCTTGTTGACGGTGTTGAATCTACCTCGATACGCGGAGCACTTTGGCGCCGCAAAAATAATCTTATAGATTTTATTCTGGCTATTCGCCAGACGATTTTATTCAGCTACGGGAATGACCTCCCCCCCCCCCCCCTCCCTTCTCCCGAACTTCCGACTGAAACCCTTGTTGACGGTGTTGAATCTACCTCGATACGCGGAGCACTTTGGCGCCGCAAAAATAATCTTATAGATTTTATTCTGGCTATTCGCCAGACGATTTTATTCAGCTACGGGAATGACCTCCCCCCCCCCCCTCCCTTCTCCCGAACTTCCGACTGAAACTCTTGTTGACGGTGTTGAATCTACCTCGATACGCGGAGCACTTTGGCGCCGCAAAAATAATCTTATAGATTTTATTCTGGCTATTCGCCAGACGATTTTATTCAGCTACGGGAATGACCTCCCCCCCCCCCCCTCCCCATCTTCTCCCGAACTTCCGACTGAAACTCTTGTTGACGGTGTTGAATCTACCTCGATACGCGGAGCACTTTGGCGCCGCAAAAATAATCTTATAGATTTTATTCTGGCTATTCGCCAGACGATTTTATTCAGCTACGGGAATGACCTCCCCCCCCCCCTCCCTTCTCCCGAACTTCCGACTGAAACTCTTGTTGACGGTGTTGAATCTACCTCGATACGCGGAGCACTTTGGCGCCGCAAAAATAATCTTATAGATTTTATTCTGGCTATTCGCCAGACGATTTTATTCAGCTACGGGAATGACCTCTCCCCCCCCCCCCTCTCTCTCCCGAACTTCCGACTGAAACCCTTGTTGACGGTGTTGAATCTACCTCGATACGCGGAGCACTTTGGCGCCGCAAAAATCATCTTATAGATTTTATTCTGGCTATTCGCCAGACGATTTTATTCTGGCTATTCGCCAGACGATTTTATTCAGCTACGGGAATGACCTCTCCCCCCCCCCCTCTCTCTCTCTCCCGAACTTCCGACTGAAACCCTTGTTGACGGTGTTGAATCTACCTCGATACGCGGAGCACTTTGGCGCCGCAAAAATCATCTTATAGATTTTATTCTGGCTATTCGCCAGACGATTTTATTCAGCTACGGGAATGACCCCCCCCCCCCCCCCTTCTCCCGAACTTCCGACTGAAACCCTTGTTGACGGTGTTGAATCTACCTCGATACGCGGAGCACTTTGGCGCCGCAAAAATAATCTTATAGATTTTATTCTGGCTATTCGCCAGACGATTTTATTCAGCTACGGGAATGACCTCCCCCCCCCCCCCCCCTCCCTTCTCCCGAACTTCCGACTGAAACCCTTGTTGACGGTGTTGAATCTACCTCGATACGCGGAGCACTTTGGCGCCGCAAAAATAATCTTATAGATTTTATTCTGGCTATTCGCCAGACGATTTTATTCAGCTACGGGAATGACCTCCCCCCCCCCCCCCCTTCTCCCGAACTTCCGACTGAAACCCTTGTTGACGGTGTTGAATCTACCTCGATACGCGGAGCACTTTGGCGCCGCAAAAATCATCTTATAGATTTTATTCTGGCTATTCGCCAGACGATTTTATTCAGCTACGGGAATGACCTCCCCCCCCCCTCCCTTCTCCCGAACTTCCGACTGAAACCCTTGTTGACGGTGTTGAATCTACCTCGATACGCGGAGCACTTTGGCGCCGCAAAAATAATCTTATAGATTTTATTCTGGCTATTCGCCAGACGATTTTATTCAGCTACGGGAATGACCTCCCCCCCCCCCCCCCCCTTCTCCCGAACTTCCGACTGAAACCCTTGTTGACGGTGTTGAATCTACCTCGATACGCGGAGCACTTTGGCGCCGCAAAAATAATCTTATAGATTTTATTCTGGCTATTCGCCAGACGATTTTATTCAGCTACGGGAATGACCTCCCCCCCCCCCCCCCTTCTCCCGAACTTCCGACTGAAACCCTTGTTGACGGTGTTGAATCTACCTCGATACGCGGAGCACTTTGGCGCCGCAAAAATAATCTTATAGATTTTATTCTGGCTATTCGCCAGACGATTTTATTCAGCTACGGGAATGACCTCCCCCCCCCCCCCCTTCTCCCGAACTTCCGACTGAAACCCTTGTTGACGGTGTTGAATCTACCTCGATACGCGGAGCACTTTGGCGCCGCAAAAATAATCTTATAGATTTTATTCTGGCTATTCGCCAGACGATTTTATTCAGCTACGGGAATGACCTCCCCCCCCCCCCTCCCTTCTCCCGAACTTCCGACTGAAACCCTTGTTGACGGTGTTGAATCTACCTCGATACGCGGAGCACTTTGGCGCCGCAAAAATAATCTTATAGATTTTATTCTGGCTATTCGCCAGACGATTTTATTCAGCTACGGGAATGACCTCCCCCCCCCCCCCTCCCTTCTCCCGAACTTCCGACTGAAACCCTTGTTGACGGTGTTGAATCTACCTCGATACGCGGAGCACTTTGGCGCCGCAAAAATAATCTTATAGATTTTATTCTGGCTATTCGCCAGACGATTTTATTCAGCTACGGGAATGACCTCCCCCCCCCCCCCCCCCTTCTCCCGAACTTCCGACTGAAACCCTTGTTGACGGTGTTGAATCTACCTCGATACGCGGAGCACTTTGGCGCCGCAAAAATAATCTTATAGATTTTATTCTGGCTATTCGCCAGACGATTTTATTCAGCTACGGGAATGACCTCCCCCCCCCCTCCCCCCCCTTCTCCCGAACTTCCGACTGAAACCCTTGTTGACGGTGTTGAATCTACCTCGATACGCGGAGCACTTTGGCGCCGCAAAAATAATCTTATAGATTTTATTCTGGCTATTCGCCAGACGATTTTATTCAGCTACGGGAATGACCTCCCCCCCCCTCCCCCCCCTTCTCCCGAACTTCCGACTGAAACCCTTGTTGACGGTGTTGAATCTACCTCGATACGCGGAGCACTTTGGCGCCGCAAAAATAATCTTATAGATTTTATTCTGGCTATTCGCCAGACGATTTTATTCAGCTACGGGAATGACCTCCCCCCCCCCCCCTCCCTTCTCCCGAACTTCCGACTGAAACCCTTGTTGACGGTGTTGAATCTACCTCGATACGCGGAGCACTTTGGCGCCGCAAAAATAATCTTATAGATTTTATTCTGGCTATTCGCCAGACGATTTTATTCTGGCTATTCGCCAGACGATTTTATTCAGCTACGGGAATGACCTCCCCCCCCCCCCCCTCCCTTCTCCCGAACTTCCGACTGAAACCCTTGTTGACGGTGTTGAATCTACCTCGATACGCGGAGCACTTTGGCGCCGCAAAAATAATCTTATAGATTTTATTCTGGCTATTCGCCAGACGATTTTATTCAGCTACGGGAATGACCTCCCCCCCCCCCCCTCCCTTCTCCCGAACTTCCGACTGAAACCCTTGTTGACGGTGTTGAATCTACCTCGATACGCGGAGCACTTTGGCGCCGCAAAAATAATCTTATAGATTTTATTCTGGCTATTCGCCAGACGATTTTATTCAGCTACGGGAATGACCTCCCCCCCCCCCCCTCCTCCCTTCTCCCGAACTTCCGACTGAAACCCTTGTTGACGGTGTTGAATCTACCTCGATACGCGGAGCACTTTGGCGCCGCAAAAATAATCTTATAGATTTTATTCTGGCTATTCGCCAGACGATTTTATTCAGCTACGGGAATGACCCCCCCCCCCCCCCCCCCCTTCTCCCGAACTTCCGACTGAAACCCTTGTTGACGGTGTTGAATCTACCTCGATACGCGGAGCACTTTGGCGCCGCAAAAATAATCTTATAGATTTTATTCTGGCTATTCGCCAGACGATTTTATTCAGCTACGGGAATGACCTCCCCCCCCCCCCCCCTCCCTTCTCCCGAACTTCCGACTGAAACCCTTGTTGACGGTGTTGAATCTACCTCGATACGCGGAGCACTTTGGCGCCGCAAAAATAATCTTATAGATTTTATTCTGGCTATTCGCCAGACGATTTTATTCAGCTACGGGAATGACCTCCCCCCCCCCTCCCTTCTCCCGAACTTCCGACTGAAACCCTTGTTGACGGTGTTGAATCTACCTCGATACGCGGAGCACTTTGGCGCCGCAAAAATAATCTTATAGATTTTATTCTGGCTATTCGCCAGACGATTTTATTCAGCTACGGGAATGACCCCCCCCCCCCTTCCCTTCTCCCGAACTTCCGACTGAAACCCTTGTTGACGGTGTTGAATCTACCTCGATACGCGGAGCACTTTGGCGCCGCAAAAATAATCTTATAGATTTTATTCTGGCTATTCGCCAGACGATTTTATTCAGCTACGGGAATGACCTCCCCCCCCCCCCCCCCTCCCTTCTCCCGAACTTCCGACTGAAACCCTTGTTGACGGTGTTGAATCTACCTCGATACGCGGAGCACTTTGGCGCCGCAAAAATAATCTTATAGATTTTATTCTGGCTATTCGCCAGACGATTTTATTCAGCTACGGGAATGACCTCTCCCCCCCCCCCCCCTCTCTCTCCCGAACTTCCGACTGAAACCCTTGTTGACGGTGTTGAATCTACCTCGATACGCGGAGCACTTTGGCGCCGCAAAAATCATCTTATAGATTTTATTCTGGCTATTCGCCAGACGATTTTATTCAGCTACGGGAATGACCTCCCCCCCCCCCCCCTCCTCCCTTCTCCCGAACTTCCGACTGAAACCCTTGTTGACGGTGTTGAATCTACCTCGATACGCGGAGCACTTTGGCGCCGCAAAAATAATCTTATAGATTTTATTCTGGCTATTCGCCAGACGATTTTATTCAGCTACGGGAATGACCTCCCCCCCCCCCCCCCCTTCTCCCGAACTTCCGACTGAAACCCTTGTTGACGGTGTTGAATCTACCTCGATACGCGGAGCACTTTGGCGCCGCAAAAATAATCTTATAGATTTTATTCTGGCTATTCGCCAGACGATTTTATTCAGCTACGGGAATGACCTCCCCCCCCCCCCCCCTCCCTTCTCCCGAACTTCCGACTGAAACCCTTGTTGACGGTGTTGAATCTACCTCGATACGCGGAGCACTTTGGCGCCGCAAAAATAATCTTATAGATTTTATTCTGGCTATTCGCCAGACGATTTTATTCAGCTACGGGAATGACCTCCCCCCCCCCCCCCCTCCCTTCTCCCGAACTTCCGACTGAAACCCTTGTTGACGGTGTTGAATCTACCTCGATACGCGGAGCACTTTGGCGCCGCAAAAATAATCTTATAGATTTTATTCTGGCTATTCGCCAGACGATTTTATTCAGCTACGGGAATGACCGGGCGCCCCCCCCCCCGCGCCCCCACCCTTCTCCCGAACTTCCGACTGAAACCCTTGTTGACGGTGTTGAATCTACCTCGATACGCGGAGCACTTTGGCGCCGCAAAAATAATCTTATAGATTTTATTCTGGCTATTCGCCAGACGATTTTATTCTGGCTATTCGCCAGACGATTTTATTCAGCTACGGGAATGACCTCCCCCCCCCCTCCCTTCTCCCGAACTTCCGACTGAAACCCTTGTTGACGGTGTTGAATCTACCTCGATACGCGGAGCACTTTGGCGCCGCAAAAATAATCTTATAGATTTTATTCTGGCTATTCGCCAGACGATTTTATTCAGCTACGGGAATGACCTCCCCCCCCCCCCCTTCTCCCGAACTTCCGACTGAAACCCTTGTTGACGGTGTTGAATCTACCTCGATACGCGGAGCACTTTGGCGCCGCAAAAATAATCTTATAGATTTTATTCTGGCTATTCGCCAGACGATTTTATTCAGCTACGGGAATGACCTCTCCCCCCCCCCCTCTCCCCTCCCTTCTCCCGAACTTCCGACTGAAACCCTTGTTGACGGTGTTGAATCTACCTCGATACGCGGAGCACTTTGGCGCCGCAAAAATAATCTTATAGATTTTATTCTGGCTATTCGCCAGACGATTTTATTCAGCTACGGGAATGACCTCCCCCCCCCCCCTCCCTTCTCCCGAACTTCCGACTGAAACCCTTGTTGACGGTGTTGAATCTACCTCGATACGCGGAGCACTTTGGCGCCGCAAAAATAATCTTATAGATTTTATTCTGGCTATTCGCCAGACGATTTTATTCAGCTACGGGAATGACCTCCCCCCCCCCCCCCCCTCCCTTCTCCCGAACTTCCGACTGAAACCCTTGTTGACGGTGTTGAATCTACCTCGATACGCGGAGCACTTTGGCGCCGCAAAAATAATCTTATAGATTTTATTCTGGCTATTCGCCAGACGATTTTATTCAGCTACGGGAATGACCTCCCCCCCCCCCCCCCCCTTCTCCCGAACTTCCGACTGAAACCCTTGTTGACGGTGTTGAATCTACCTCGATACGCGGAGCACTTTGGCGCCGCAAAAATAATCTTATAGATTTTATTCTGGCTATTCGCCAGACGATTTTATTCAGCTACGGGAATGACCTCCCCCCCCCCCCCTCCCTTCTCCCGAACTTCCGACTGAAACCCTTGTTGACGGTGTTGAATCTACCTCGATACGCGGAGCACTTTGGCGCCGCAAAAATAATCTTATAGATTTTATTCTGGCTATTCGCCAGACGATTTTATTCAGCTACGGGAATGACCACCCCCCCCCCCCCCTCCACCCTCTCCCGAACTTCCGACTGAAACCCTTGTTGACGGTGTTGAATCTACCTCGATACGCGGAGCACTTTGGCGCCGCAAAAATAATCTTATAGATTTTATTCTGGCTATTCGCCAGACGATTTTATTCAGCTACGGGAATGACCTCCCCCCCCCCCCCCTCCCTTCTCCCGAACTTCCGACTGAAACCCTTGTTGACGGTGTTGAATCTACCTCGATACGCGGAGCACTTTGGCGCCGCAAAAATAATCTTATAGATTTTATTCTGGCTATTCGCCAGACGATTTTATTCAGCTACGGGAATGACCTCCCCCCCCCCCCCCTCCCTTCTCCCGAACTTCCGACTGAAACCCTTGTTGACGGTGTTGAATCTACCTCGATACGCGGAGCACTTTGGCGCCGCAAAAATAATCTTATAGATTTTATTCTGGCTATTCGCCAGACGATTTTATTCAGCTACGGGAATGACCTCCCCCCCCCCTCCCTTCTCCCGAACTTCCGACTGAAACCCTTGTTGACGGTGTTGAATCTACCTCGATACGCGGAGCACTTTGGCGCCGCAAAAATAATCTTATAGATTTTATTCTGGCTATTCGCCAGACGATTTTATTCAGCTACGGGAATGACCTCCCCCCCCCCCCCTCCCTTCTCCCGAACTTCCGACTGAAACCCTTGTTGACGGTGTTGAATCTACCTCGATACGCGGAGCACTTTGGCGCCGCAAAAATAATCTTATAGATTTTATTCTGGCTATTCGCCAGACGATTTTATTCAGCTACGGGAATGACCTCTCCCCCCCCCCACCCTCTCCCGAACTTCCGACTGAAACCCTTGTTGACGGTGTTGAATCTACCTCGATACGCGGAGCACTTTGGCGCCGCAAAAATAATCTTATAGATTTTATTCTGGCTATTCGCCAGACGATTTTATTCAGCTACGGGAATGACCTCCCCCCCCCCCCCCCTCCCTTCTCCCGAACTTCCGACTGAAACCCTTGTTGACGGTGTTGAATCTACCTCGATACGCGGAGCACTTTGGCGCCGCAAAAATAATCTTATAGATTTTATTCTGGCTATTCGCCAGACGATTTTATTCAGCTACGGGAATGACCTCCCTTCTCCCGAACTTCCGACTGAAACCCTTGTTGACGGTGTTGAATCTACCTCGATACGCGGAGCACTTTGGCGCCGCAAAAATAATCTTATAGATTTTATTCTGGCTATTCGCCAGACGATTTTATTCAGCTACGGGAATGACCTCCCCCCCCCCCTCCCTTCTCCCGAACTTCCGACTGAAACCCTTGTTGACGGTGTTGAATCTACCTCGATACGCGGAGCACTTTGGCGCCGCAAAAATAATCTTATAGATTTTATTCTGGCTATTCGCCAGACGATTTTATTCAGCTACGGGTATTTCCCCCCCCCCCCCCCCCCTCCCTTCTCCCGAACTTCCGACTGAAACCCTTGTTGACGGTGTTGAATCTACCTCGATACGCGGAGCACTTTGGCGCCGCAAAAATAATCTTATAGATTTTTTTCTGGCTATTCGCCAGACGATTTTATTCAGCTACGGGAATGACCTCCCCCCCCCCCCCTTCTCCCGAACTTCCGACTGAAACCCTTGTTGACGGTGTTGAATCTACCTCGATACGCGGAGCACTTTGGCGCCGCAAAAATAATCTTATAGATTTTATTCTGGCTATTCGCCAGACGATTTTATTCAGCTACGGGAATGACCTCCCCCCCCCCCCCCCCTTCTCCCGAACTTCCGACTGAAACCCTTGTTGACGGTGTTGAATCTACCTCGATACGCGGAGCACTTTGGCGCCGCAAAAATAATCTTATAGATTTTATTCTGGCTATTCGCCAGACGATTTTATTCAGCTACGGGAATGACCTCCCCCCCCCCCCCCCTCCCTTCTCCCGAACTTCCGACTGAAACCCTTGTTGACGGTGTTGAATCTACCTCGATACGCGGAGCACTTTGGCGCCGCAAAAATAATCTTATAGATTTTATTCTGGCTATTCGCCAGACGATTTTATTCAGCTACGGGAATGACCTCCCCCCCCCTCCCTTCTCCCGAACTTCCGACTGAAACCCTTGTTGACGGTGTTGAATCTACCTCGATACGCGGAGCACTTTGGCGCCGCAAAAATAATCTTATAGATTTTATTCTGGCTATTCGCCAGACGATTTTATTCAGCTACGGGAATGACCTCCCCCCCCTCCCCCCCCCCCCCTTCTCCCGAACTTCCGACTGAAACCCTTGTTGACGGTGTTGAATCTACCTCGATACGCGGAGCACTTTGGCGCCGCAAAAATAATCTTATAGATTTTATTCTGGCTATTCGCCAGACGATTTTATTCAGCTACGGGAATGACCTCCCCCCCCCCCCCCTCCCTTCTCCCGAACTTCCGACTGAAACCCTTGTTGACGGTGTTGAATCTACCTCGATACGCGGAGCACTTTGGCGCCGCAAAAATAATCTTATAGATTTTATTCTGGCTATTCGCCAGACGATTTTATTCAGCTACGGGAATGACCTCTCCCCCCCCCCCCCTCCCTTCTCACGAACTTCCGACTGAAACCCTTGTTGACGGTGTTGAATCTACCTCGATACGCGGAGCACTTTGGCGCCGCAAAAATAATCTTATAGATTTTATTCTGGCTATTCGCCAGACGATTTTATTCAGCTACGGGAATGACCTCCCCCCCCCCCCCCCTTCTCCCGAACTTCCGACTGAAACCCTTGTTGACGGTGTTGAATCTACCTCGATACGCGGAGCACTTTGGCGCCGCAAAAATAATCTTATAGATTTTATTCTGGCTATTCGCCAGACGATTTTATTCAGCTACGGGAATGACCTCTCCCCCCCCCCCTCCCCTCTCCCGAACTTCCGACTGAAACCCTTGTTGACGGTGTTGAATCTACCTCGATACGCGGAGCACTTTGGCGCCGCAAAAATCATCTTATAGATTTTATTCTGGCTATTCGCCAGACGATTTTATTCAGCTACGGGAATGACCTCCCCCCCCCCCTCCCTTCTCCCGAACTTCCGACTGAAACCCTTGTTGACGGTGTTGAATCTACCTCGATACGCGGAGCACTTTGGCGCCGCAAAAATCATCTTATAGATTTTATTCTGGCTATTCGCCAGACGATTTTATTCAGCTACGGGAATGACCTCCCCCCCCCCCCCCTTCTCCCGAACTTCCGACTGAAACCCTTGTTGACGGTGTTGAATCTACCTCGATACGCGGAGCACTTTGGCGCCGCAAAAATCATCTTATCGATTTTATTCTGGCTATTCGCCAGACGATTTTATTCAGCTACGGGAATGACCTCCCCCCCCCCCTTCTCCCGAACTTCCGACTGAAACCCTTGTTGACGGTGTTGAATCTACCTCGATACGCGGAGCACTTTGGCGCCGCAAAAATCATCTTATAGATTTTATTCTGGCTATTCGCCAGACGATTTTATTCAGCTACGGGAATGACCTCTCCCCCCCCCCTCTCTCTCCCGAACTTCCGACTGAAACCCTTGTTGACGGTGTTGAATCTACCTCGATACGCGGAGCACTTTGGCGCCGCAAAAATCATCTTATAGATTTTATTCTGGCTATTCGCCAGACGATTTTATTCAGCTACGGGAATGACTTCCCCCCCCCCACCTCCTCCGAACTTCCGACTGAAACCCTTGTTGACGGTGTTGAATCTACCTCGATACGTTGAGCACTTTGGCGCCGCAAAAATAATCTTATAGATTTTATTCTGGCTATTCGCCAGACGATTTTATTCAGCTACGGGAATGACCTCCCCCCCCCACCTCCTCCCGAACTTCCGACTGAAACCCTTGTTGACGGTGTTGAATCTACCTCGATACGCGGAGCACTTTGGCGCCGCAAAAATCATCTTATAGATTTTATTCTGGCTATTCGCCAGACGATTTTATTCAGCTACGGGAATGACCTCCCCCCCCCCACCTCCTCCGAACTTCCGACTGAAACCCTTGTTGACGGTGTTGAATCTACCTCGATACGTGGAGCACTTTGACGCCAAAAAAATCATCTTATAGATTTTATTCTGGCTATTCGCCAGACGATTTTATTCAGCTACGGGAATGACCTCCCCCCCCCACCTCCTCCGAACTTCCGACTGAAACCCTTGTTGACGGTGTTGAATCTACCTCGATACGTGGAGCACGTTGGCGCCGCAAAAATCATCTTATAGATTTTATTCTGGCTATTCGCCAGACGATTTTATTCAGCTACGGGAATGACCTCCCCCCTCCCCCACCTTCTTCCGAACTTCCGACTGAAACCCTTGTTGACGGTGTTGAATCTACCTCGATACGTGGAGCACGTTGGCGCCGCAAAAATCATCTTATAGATTTTATTCTGGCTATTCGCCAGACGATTTTATTCAGCTACGGGAATGACCTCCCCCCCCCCACTTCTTCCGAACTTCCGACTGAAACCCTTGTTGACGGTGTTGAATCTACCTCGATACGTGGAGCACGTTGGCGCCGCAAAAATCATCTTATAGATTTTATTCTGGCTATTCGCCAGACGATTTTATTCAGCTACGGGAATGACCTCCCCCCCCCCACCTCCTCCGAACTTCCGACTGAAACCCTTGTTGACGGTGTTGAATCTACCTCGATACGTGGAGCACTTTGGCGCCGCAAAAATCATCTTATAGATTTTATTCTGGCTATTCGCCAGACGATTTTATTCAGCTACGGGAATGACCTCCCCCCCCCCACTTCTTCCGAACTTCCGACTGAAACCCTTGTTGACGGTGTTGAATCTACCTCGATACGCGGAGCACTTTGGCGCCGCAAAAATCATCTTATAGATTTTATTCTGGCTATTCGCCAGACGATTTTATTCAGCTACGGGAATGACCTCCCCCCCCCCACTTCTTCCGAACTTCCGACTGAAACCCTTGTTGACGGTGTTGAATCTACCTCGATACGTGGAGCACGTTGGCGCCGCAAAAATCATCTTATAGATTTTATTCTGGCTATTCGCCAGACGATTTTATTCTGGCTATTCGCCAGACGATTTTATTCAGCTACGGGAATGACCTCCCCCCCCCACCTCCTCCGAACTTCCGACTGAAACCCTTGTTGACGGTGTTGAATCTACCTCGATACGTGGAGCACTTTGGCGCCGCAAAAATCATCTTATAGATTTTATTCTGGCTATTCGCCAGACGATTTTATTCAGCTACGGGAATGACCTCCCCCCCCCCACTTCTTCCGAACTTCCGACTGAAACCCTTGTTGACGGTGTTGAATCTACCTCGATACGTGGAGCACTTTGGCGCCGCAAAAATCATCTTATAGATTTTATTCTGGCTATTCGCCAGACGATTTTATTCAGCTACGGGAATGACCTCCCCCCCCAACCTCCTCCGAACTTCCGACTGAAACCCTTGTTGACGGTGTTGAATCTACCTCGATACGTGGAGCACTTTGGCGCCGCAAAAATCATCTTATAGATTTTATTCTGGCTATTCGCCAGACGATTTTATTCAGCTACGGGAATGACCTCCCCCCCCACCTCCTCCGAACTTCCGACTGAAACCCTTGTTGACGGTGTTGAATCTACCTCGATACGTGGAGCACTTTGGCGCCGCAAAAATAATCTTATAGATTTTATTCTGGCTATTCGCCAGACGATTTTATTCAGCTACGGGAATGACTTCCCCCCCCTCTGTTTCCCAAAGTTCCGACTGAAACCCTTGTTGACGGTGTTGAATCTACCTCGATACGTGGAGCACTTTGGCGCCGCAAAAATCATCTTATAGATTTTATTCTGGCTATTCGCCAGACGATTTTATTCAGCTACGGGAATGACCTCCCCCCCCCCCCACCTCCTCCGAACTTCCGACTGAAACCCTTGTTGACGGTGTTGAATCTACCTCGATACGTGGAGCACTTTGGCGCCGCAAAAATCATCTTATAGATTTTATTCTGGCTATTCGCCAGACGATTTTATTCTGGCTATTCGCCAGACGATTTTATTCAGCTACGGGAATGACCTCCCCCACACCCTCCCACCTCTTCCGAACTTCCGACTGAAACCCTTGTTGACGGTGTTGAATCTACCTCGATACGTGGAGCACTTTGGCGCCGCAAAAATCATCTTATAGATTTTATTCTGGCTATTCGCCAGACGATTTTATTCTGGCTATTCGCCAGACGATTTTATTCAGCTACGGGAATGACCTCCCCCCCCCACCTCCTCCGAACTTCCGACTGAAACCCTTGTTGACGGTGTTGAATCTACCTCGATACGTGGAGCACTTTGGCGCCGCAAAAATCATCTTATAGATTTTATTCTGGCTATTCGCCAGACGATTTTATTCTGGCTATTCGCCAGACGATTTTATTCAGCTACGGGAATGACCTCCCCCCCCACCTCCTCCGAACTTCCGACTGAAACCCTTGTTGACGGTGTTGAATCTACCTCGATACGTGGAGCACTTTGGCGCCGCAAAAATCATCTTATAGATTTTATTCTGGCTATTCGCCAGACGATTTTATTCAGCTACGGGAATGACCTCCCCCCCCCTCTCTTCCGAACTTCCGACTGAAACCCTTGTTGACGGTGTTGAATCTACCTCGATACGCGGAGCACTTTGGCGCCGCAAAAATCATCTTATAGATTTTATTCTGGCTATTCGCCAGACGATTTTATTCAGCTACGGGAATGACCTCCCCCCCCAACCTCCTCCGAACTTCCGACTGAAACCCTTGTTGACGGTGTTGAATCTACCTCGATACGTGGAGCACTTTGGCGCCGCAAAAATCATCTTATAGATTTTATTCTGGCTATTCGCCAGACGATTTTATTCAGCTACGGGAATGACCTCCCCCCCCAACCTCCTCCGAACTTCCGACTGAAACCCTTGTTGACGGTGTTGAATCTACCTCGATACGTGGAGCACTTTGGCGCCGCAAAAATCATCTTATAGATTTTATTCTGGCTATTCGCCAGACGATTTTATTCAGCTACGGGAATGACCTCCCCCCCCCCACTTCTTCCGAACTTCCGACTGAAACCCTTGTTGACGGTGTTGAATCTACCTCGATACGTGGAGCACTTTGGCGCCGCAAAAATCATCTTATAGATTTTATTCTGGCTATTCGCCAGACGATTTTATTCAGCTACGGGAATGACCTCCCCCCCCCCCACTTCTTCCGAACTTCCGACTGAAACCCTTGTTGACGGTGTTGAATCTACCTCGATACGTGGAGCACTTTGGCGCCGCAAAAATCATCTTATAGATTTTATTCTGGCTATTCGCCAGACGATTTTATTCAGCTACGGGAATGACCTCCCCCCCCAACCTCCTCCGAACTTCCGACTGAAACCCTTGTTGACGGTGTTGAATCTACCTCGATACGTGGAGCACTTTGGCGCCGCAAAAATCATCTTATAGATTTTATTCTGGCTATTCGCCAGACGATTTTATTCAGCTACGGGAATGACCTCCCCCCCCAACCTCCTCCGAACTTCCGACTGAAACCCTTGTTGACGGTGTTGAATCTACCTCGATACGTGGAGCACTTTGGCGCCGCAAAAATCATCTTATAGATTTTATTCTGGCTATTCGCCAGACGATTTTATTCAGCTACGGGAATGACCTCCCCCCCCACCTCCTCCGAACTTCCGACTGAAACCCTTGTTGACGGTGTTGAATCTACCTCGATACGTGGAGCACTTTGGCGCCGCAAAAATCATCTTATAGATTTTATTCTGGCTATTCGCCAGACGATTTTATTCAGCTACGGGAATGACCTCCCCCCCCCCTCCCCCGAACTTCCGACTGAAACCCTTGTTGACGGTGTTGAATCTACCTCGATACGTGGAGCACTTTGGCGCCGCAAAAATCATCTTATAGATTTTATTCTGGCTATTCGCCAGACGATTTTATTCAGCTACGGGAATGACCTCCCCCCCCAACCTCCTCCGAACTTCCGACTGAAACCCTTGTTGACGGTGTTGAATCTACCTCGATACGTGGAGCACTTTGGCGCCGCAAAAATCATCTTATAGATTTTATTCTGGCTATTCGCCAGACGATTTTATTCTGGCTATTCGCCAGACGATTTTATTCAGCTACGGGAATGACCTCCCCCCCCCAACCTCCTCCGAACTTCCGACTGAAACCCTTGTTGACGGTGTTGAATCTACCTCGATACGTGGAGCACTTTGGCGCCGCAAAAATCATCTTATAGATTTTATTCTGGCTATTCGCCAGACGATTTTATTCTGGCTATTCGCCAGACGATTTTATTCAGCTACGGGAATGACCTCCCCCCCCCACCTCCTCCGAACTTCCGACTGAAACCCTTGTTGACGGTGTTGAATCTACCTCGATACGTGGAGCACTTTGGCGCCGCAAAAATAATCTTATAGATTTTATTCTGGCTATTCGCCAGACGATTTTATTCAGCTACGGGAATGACTTCCCCCCCCCACCTCCTCCGAACTTCCGACTGAAACCCTTGTTGACGGTGTTGAATCTACCTCGATACGTGGAGCACTTTGGCGCCGCAAAAATCATCTTTTAGATTTTATTCTGGCTATTCGCCAGACGATTTTATTCAGCTACGGGAATGACCTCCCCCCCCCCCCCCTTCTCCCGAACTTCCGACTGAAACCCTTGTTGACGGTGTTGAATCTACCTCGATACGCGGAGCACTTTGGCGCCGCAAAAATCATCTTATAGATTTTATTCTGGCTATTCGCCAGACGATTTTATTCAGCTACGGGAATGACCTTCCTATTCCTGAAACCCTTGTTGGCGGTGGTGAATCTACCTCGATACGCGGATCACTTTGGCGCCGTAAAATCATGTTATAGGTTTTGTTCTGGCTATTCGCCAGACGATTTTATTCAGCTACGGGAATGACCCTCCCCCCCTCTTATTTTCTTTCCCAAAATTCCTACTGAAACCCTTGTTGACGGTGTTGAATCTACTTCGATACGCGGAGCACTTTTGCGCCGTAAAATCATGTTATAGGTTTTGTTCTGGCTATTCGCCAGACGATTTTATTCAGCTACGGGAATGACCCTCCCCCCCTCTCATTTTCTTTCCCAAAGTTCCTACTGAAACCCTTGTTGTCGGTGGTGAATCTACCTCGATACGCGGAGCACTTTGGCGCCGTAAAATCATGTTATAGGTTTTGTTCTGGCTATTCGCCAGACAATTTTATTCAGCTACGGGAATGACCATCCCCCTCTGTCACTTTATTTTTCAAAGTTCCGACTGAAACCCTTGTTGATGGTGGTGAATTTACCTCCATACGCGGAGCACTTTGGCGCCGTAAAATCATGTTATAGATTTTGTTCTGGCTATTCGCCAGACGATTTTATTCAGCTACGGGAATGACCCTTCCCCCCTCTCACTTTCTTTCCCAAAGTTCCGACTGAAACCCTTGTTGACGGTGGTGAATCTACCTCCATACGCGGAGCACTTTGGCGCCGTAAAATCATGTTATAGATTTTGTTCTGGCTATTCACCAGACGATTTTATTCAGCTACGGGAATGACCCTCCCCCCCTCTCACTTTCTTTCCCAAAGTTCCGACTGAAACCCTTGTTGACGGTGGTGAATCTACCTCGATACGCGGAGCACTTTGGCGCCGTAAAATCATGTAATAGGTTTTGTTTTGGCTATTCGCCAGACGATTTTATTCAGCTACGGGAATGACCCTTCCCCCCTCTCACTTTCTTTCCCAAAGTTCCGACTGAAACCTTTGTTGACGGTGGTGAATCTACCTCGATACGCGGAGCACTTTGGCGCCGTAAAATCATGTTATAGGTTTTGTTCTGGCTATTCGCCAGACGATTTTATTCTGGCTATTCGCCAGACGATTTAATTCAGCTACGAGAATGACCCTCCCCCCTCCCACATTCTTTACCGAAGTTCGAACTGAAACCCTTGTTGACGGTGGTGAATCTACACTTTAAGAACTGGCTGTAAAATATTCGGTACATTACTAAGAAAATATTCAGTATGACTTTATTATTGAGGAAGTTCAGTAGATTATTGAGAAAATGCGTTTTAATTTTTCTTTTAATTTTAGCATTATGAAATATACGGTACATTACTCAGAAAATATTTAGTATGACTGTATTATTGAGGAAGTTCAGTGTAAGAGGCCGGTAGATGGAGGTAGACAATTAGGTAGATGGAGAGGTAGATGGAGGACGAATGCTAATTCAAGATCAGTTGTTATGAAACAACGGCCGACAGCCGACTGCGAAGTGCTGAGTCGGGGATTTGTTTAGTCGCCGTCCAGTCTAGGTAAACAAACGACCAACGAGGTTGTTGCATGTTGATACAGGGGTGGCTGATTGTAATAATGCTAATGTAATAAAAAATTTGAGCGGCGATGAAATATGCTAATGTAACAATGTGTGAACGCAAAGCTATTTCCGTTTGACAAATGCTGAGGTAAACGATATTGTTTGTGACAATGTAACAGTCTTCCGGATTGGAGGAAAAGGTGGAGGAGAAAAATTATTGGTGCATGAATTTAAAGTCACGCCCATAAGGAGTGGCACTTATTTGAAAAGTAAGAGGAGATCGGATGAGAAAAATTAGTGACGTCAGACGAAGGTGGCTTGGCGTATGATATGGAGATCTCGACAGACGGAGATCTGTAACCTAAGACAGCGTAAATTTAGTAAGAAAAAAAAAAAAAAAGGAAAAATTAAAGAACTTTACTTAACCTAAGGACTTGACTGAAGTATGAGAAGTACAAGGCATGGGGCCTACTGAATAAGATGAACTTGGAAGTTAGTGAAACTGACGTAACGAAGGCATGGGGCCTTGTGACGAGTAAATTGCGAGACTAACATTATAGAAGGAAATTGAAGTGTCATGAGTCATGGAGGAACCGTGGTGGCAGCTAGGGACGTATACTTCCGAAGAGAACAATAGATAGTCTGGTGCGTGAAGTGATGCAAGCAAGATAGACGGGTGCGAATTGGTGCGAGAAAGTCTACGGGAATACGGCAACCACAACCAAGAGTGTGTTGGTTTCAAGAGACGAGGAACGAGGGATCTACAACTACTATTACGAGTGGAGACGAGTGGAACCAGCAATCTTCAAGGTGATCCATCTACAAGACGGTCTTCAACTGAGGAACAACGTCGCTGGCGAATGACAAGGCTGAAGAAGGACGTCAAGATAAAAGTTGACATCGCGAAAAGACATCGCAAGCAAAATACGTGGAGGCAGCCAGGTTAAAGCAAGGTATGAGTACCACCCAGAATTCTAACGAGTTGAGACATGAAGTTCATACCTCCAACATTAATATCCCAAAATGCACTTGAGAAGCAAATACCTATGGGGTCAACAAATATCTTAATTTGATAGACACTCTTATTGTAAGTAAAAACATTACTGATGAAAAAAGAAAAAATAGAGGTTCTGAAGGAGAATATCGACCCTGAAAATGGAAGGGCTAGGTTTATCATTAATTTCCAGCAAATGGAATATATCAACCAGTATGAAGATTATAAGAAAGCCTTCATTAAACATTTTATGTCCAAATGTGACCAGGATCCTATTAGGTCGTTAGTCAAGATGATAAAAGAAGTTAGGACAAGTGACACTGACACAGAGTACTTAGCTAGATTAGATAGATGGTCAAAAGACAAGAATTCTATCTTGAAAGATTCAGACTGGATAGAAAGATCTAGTGACAAAATGAAAATTTCTCGGGTAATCAAATTGATTACATTTGGCTTATTAGCAAAAAATTCTGATGACTTAACAGCAGAAAAAATGTACAGAGATTTAAAATCAAACAGAAGTTTAGGAGAAGTAGATTATCTTCTTCAAGGATACAGTGAGACCAGAACAATAAACCCATATGTAATGCCCGTAAGCCAACAAAGCCAATATAGGAACTCTAGAGAGTTTAAGAAAACAGAAGTAGGACATAGACGGCATGCTAGAAGTCCATCCAGGGATGCCAGAATCCTATGTTTTAATTGTAATACCCGGGGACACAAAGCACATGAATGTTTTTATGGAACCATTTGCAGAAATTGCAAATATGAGGGTCATACAGAATATCAATGTAGGAACCCACCATTCTGTATTTATCATAATAAGATAGGTCATAGGACTCATGAATGCCGAAATTTTCGGGTACCCCCAGGGCTAAGAGGAAAACCCCCGACACAGAATAAACAATTTCAGAACTCCCCATATATATACCGATAGGCGGTATTGTGTTAATTATGGGAATGCAAGAGAGATGAAAGAAACTGACAAACTGATCATTACTGTTGGTAAAACTTCTGTAGGACCTCTCATTGCGGGTAGAGTATTCAATAAGCCTATTCAAATATCTATTGATACAGGGTCTGTAGTTAATGTAATTACTAGTAAAGTTTTAAACCAGTTGAACCCAGGAGTGAAAATGTTGGAACCAATCCGTTACTCATTGCAAGGAGTAACTGGAAATTAGTTAAAAACATTAGGTAAGGTTGAACTAGAAGTTATCTTATATACAAATGAACATTTGTACATTCCAGTGATAGTGGTAGAAGAATCTGTTTTACAGGAGATTTATTAATAGGATTTGCAACTATGAGAAAAGAAAAAATGGTAATATGTATTGCTGACTTAGGAATTTTAGTGAAGTCACAGTTAATCCCATTTTTTAATCAACCAGACTTAAGACCAGTGACAGGAATCAATGAATCCCTGGATAACATTTTTATCTTAGATAACGGGGCCGAGCGGTCCAGACCAACAGAAAATAAAGCAACTTGTGAACCCAACTCAGATGTTCAGGAAATCCCAGAAATTACTAAATTATCAACGACTGAAGCCTTGCTAATTGTAGAGGGTGGCGTAACAAGGTCGACATTGTTACATCCCATGTCAATTTATGAGGTTGAAGTGTGAAAGGAGTCAATGTAGACACTGAAATAATTACAGTCCCAGAATCAGTTAAAATTAAAGGATTGAAGTGGGACTCAGGGATTTATAAGTCAAATAAGAATAGAGTAGAAGTACTAGTAATTAACACTATGAATAAGGAGATAGTTTTAAGGAAAGGTACACAAATAGGATGTTTTCAGGTGTGTACTAAGCCCATTAAGATTTTAAATGAGAGTAGTGAGGAGATAGATTTACCAACTTCATCAATCTGTTCAGTTCAAGAAGGAATAGACTTAAGAAATAGATATAAAGAATTATTACAATCAACTAATTGCCCTGAGTTGGATGAAAGTTTACTTGCTTTGCTTGTGAAGCACAATAAAGCAATTGCTTTGCGGGGGGACGCCTTAAGCAAAACAAGTGTTTTAAAACATCACATTAAGTTAAAACCAGGAAGACAACCTATCTACATACGCGCCTACAGAGTTCCTCACTCTAAATTAGCAATAGTAGATAAACTGATCACTGAAATGTTATCACAGGATATTATTGAACAAAGTAAAAGTGAGTGGAACTTTCCTTCGATTTTGGGGCCAAAGTCTGATGGTACTATGCGCCCAGTGATAGATTATAGGGAATTAAATAAGCACACCATTCGTGATAGGTTACCATTACCCATTATCGGTGACATTTTGAAAAGTTTGGGAAATGAGAATAGATATTTTAGCACAATAGATATCAAATCAGCTTTTTAGCAAATAGAGTTGCATGAAGACTCAAGAGAGTTCACAGCATTTTCTACTTCAACAGGACATTATGAGTTCAAGAGAATGCCATTTGGGTTATGTAATAGTCCATTAACTTACATAAGATTAATGAATACTATTCTAGATGGATTGTTAGGAAACACTGCCAGTGTATTTCTAGATGACATTTTAATAGTTTCTCAGACAGCAGCAGAGCACTTTAAGAAATTAGATTTGATATTCTCAAGACTAGGAGAAGCAGGGTTGAAAGTAAAACTTGAAAAATGTAAGTTCTTGCAAGACAGTGTCATTTATTTAGGACATAAGATAGACAGACATGGACTTAGTACAGTGAATCCAAAGGTTGACGCTGTCAAGAATTTTCCGGTTCCGACCAATGTAGACAAGGTTAGGACCTTTTTAGGATTGACAGGTTATTATAGAAAATTCATTCAGCGATATGCTGACATTGCTAATCCAATAAGTTCTTTGTTGAGAAAGGACTCAAAGTTCATATGGGGACCTGCACAGCAAGAAGCTTTTGACAAGTTAAAAGATAAGCTCACGAGTTCACCCATCCTAATTTTCCCTGATTATGAAAAGGAATTCATTCTTTGTACTGATGCATCTGACATAGGATTAGGAGGCATACTGATGCAAGAGAGAAATGGAACTTTGAAGCCGATAGCTTACACATCAAGACTTTGTAATGGTGCGGAGAGAAACTACTCTATAACAGAAAGAGAAACTTTAGCAGTAATTTATTCTTTAGAAAGTTTTAGGGATATGATACTAGGATATCCAATCAGAGTTTGGACTAATCATACAGCTATTCAGAACTTATTTAAGCATTAGAATCTTCGGGGCAGACTTGCTAGGTGGTTTGCAATACTTCAGTGCTATGAAGTTCAATTTGAATATATACCTGGTAGAAAGAATGCTGCGGCAGATGCATTTTCTAGAAACATTAGTCAACCAATGGCTGAGCTGGTTAGTTTTATTTGTAGTATAGAGGAATTAGTAACTTAAGATGAGGAAATGCTAATAAGAGAACAGAGAGACGATGAGACATGCGATTCATTAATTAAGCATTTGATGAACCCAAGAGGAGATCCTCCAAAGCTACCTAAGGGGTATAAGATAGAGGAATTTTATTTAATTAATGGAATTTTGTATAGGAAAACATTTGTAAGTGGGAAAGACATTTCTAGAGGCCAAGTAAATCAGTTGGTTATACCACAAACTCTTGTAAATGAGATATTGAAGTTACTTCATGATAGTGATTGTAGTTCACATCCAGGAAAGGATAAAACTTATAGGCAAGCACAACTTAAATACTTTTGGCCAGGTATGAAGAAATCTATATATGATTATATAGAAAAGTGTGTAAAATGTGTTACGGTGCAAGGAAGCACACCAAAACCTACTCCTATACTCACCTATCCCATTCCACAGAAACCTTGGGAAAGAGTTCACATTGACACATTGGAATTACCTATGTCTGAGAATGGATATAAATATTTATTTGTTGCTATTGATTATTTTTCAAGATTCTGTATATTACAACCCATAGTCAATAAGAAAGCTGAAACTATTGCTTCAGTAATCTATGATCTGATAATCTGTAATTTCACTACACCTAATATCTTAGTTTCAGATAATGGAACTGAATTTAATAACAAAATCTTGGAAAATTTATGTAGGGTATTCCATGTAAAGAAAGTCAATATATTAGTGAATCATCCCCAAAGTAATGGAGTAGTAGAAAGGTTAAATAAATAAATAATCATATGTCTTAGAACTCTGATAAGTCCTCATAGTGTAACTTGGGATACTTGGATTCCTTGTGTTAAGTGTACCCTGAACAATCAAATTAATGTAGCAACAGGTGATACACCTCATTTTATAATTTTTGGGGAGGACAAAACTCTGCCATATGAAATGTTGACTGCAGACCAGAAACTCATATATAATATTGATGATTATATATCAAATAGGATAAATACTTTTCAAAGTATTCATCAAAGAGTTAGGGAACATATGCAGGTGTATTCACAAGAGATGAAAAAACAACAACACAAAAAAGCTCACAAACTAGAATTGAAAATTGGAGATTTAGTAATTGTCAACCTAACTTCACCCAATAATAAACTTTCACCAAGGTACAATGGTCCATATCGGGTAATTGATTCTGCAGGTGGGAACAAATTTAGACTTAAACATTTAGAAACAATGGAAGAATTGATAGGACATTTAGATGACATGAGGAAAATAAGGTTGCAGATCTATGAAGATGATTATAGTGATACCCTGTGTATCAATGTTGAGAGCCCTGAGGAGTATAGGGAATATTTTGACTGTATTCTGTATGAATTGAATATTAATCTTCATGTATTTTACAGATAGTATTGCTTTGACCATTTGTATGTACTTGGGATGGGAAACCTAAACAACTGGAACTTGGTATCAAGCAGATACATGGAGACCTAGGATCAGCTGTGGTCAGACTTCGAACCTTAAGGACCTCACATAAGTATTGTGATATTAAGACTGTCTTTTGAAAGTGTGTTGAAAAGAAAAATCAATAATGATGAATATTGAACAAGAAGAGACACTTAAAACTCTAAAATAGTGAATTTTGCAAATTTGCAATCTAGGCCTTATATTACCCATTATTGACCTCATACTTAAATATAACCTCAGTGATAATAGAAATTCCTTTTTCATCAAGCATAAAATTAACTTATTCAAATTGATACCTTTCCCATTGAAGGTAAATGGTTCATTATATGAAGTAGATATTCCAGTTGTAGATCCAATCAATTACAACCTTTCTGTAGACAACCTAAAAGAAAGTATGGTCTCTAATGATAAATTAAATGATTGTAAAAGAGTTAATAAGAATCTTTATCTTTGTCATTCTTCTCTTTTTGTGTTCCGTGAAGCTTTGAAAAATTCATGTGAAGCTTCTCTAGTTAGGAATGTGTCTGTTATGAACAATTGCCATTATCAAAAAATTTCTGTAGACCAAATTCCTCTTTGTAACATAAAAGGATCTCATTATCTGTTTTCCCTAACAAGACAAAAATATCAATTAATTGTCCCGGGTTGAGTCCTAGATTGGATTTGGTTGAAGGTCTTATCTCTGTAATTGATACCTGTGAATTGCATGGAGACACTATTTCCACCATTTCTAATACCCTTAATACCTTCAACTTCACATTAACTGAAAACTCACCTCCTTTGAAAATTAAGAGAAGATCATTGTCAAGATCTCCCTCAAATGATTTTCCTATTACAACAATTATTCTTATACCTTTTCTTTCAATGTTTTTGTCTGCACTGATTGCCTTTGTTGTATTCCGGAGGTTGACTCTGTCAAAACCCATTAACCATATTAACCATGTATCTGCTTGATTTATGTATTATTCACAATTGAAAATAGTGTTCTGATTGAATTTTGCAAATTATTTTACCTGCAATTATTTTGAATTATGCCTTATATAGTTTGCATGCATGTTATTTACATTTAATCTGTTTGAACTATTTTGTGCATTTTGGAGGGTTGCTTATATCTTTGATAAACAATTTTACGCAATGGTAGATTAGGATGAATTCTAAATATATATTAGCAAACCCTGTAAGAGGGAAATAAGAAATTGGTCGGGACGACCAACGGTAGCTGCCGAGCCCTGTAAGAGGCCGGTAGATGGAGGTAGACAATTAGGTAGATGGAGAGGTAGATGGAAAACACGAATGCTAATTCAATATCAGTTGTTATGACTGCAAAGTGCTGGGTCGGTGATTTGTTTAGTCGCCGTCCTGTCTAGGTAAACAACAGCCGACAAGCAGTGATGAAATATGCTAATGTAACAATGTGTAAGCGCTAAGCTTTTTTCCGTTTGACAAATGCTGAGGTAAACGATATTGCTTGTGACAATGTAACAGCCTTCCGGATTGGAGGAAAAGGTGGAGAAAGAGAAAAATTATTGGTGGATGGATTTAAAGTCACGCCCATAAGGTGTGACACTTATTTGAGAAGTAAGAGGAGATTGGATGAGAAAAATTAGTGACGTCAGACGAGGTGGCTTGGGGTATGATATGGAGATCTCGACAGACGGGAAAAGAGAGAGACTCTGTGTGTAACCTAATACAATGTAAATTTAGTGAGAAGAAAAGGAAAAAAAATAACTTTATTTAACCTAAGGGCTTGACTGAAGTATGAGAAGTACAAGGCATGGGGCCTACTGAATAAAATGAACTTGGAAGTTAGTGAAACTGACGGAACAAAGGCATGGGGGTCTTGTAACGAGTGAATTACGAGACTAATTGAAGTGTTGTGAGTCGTGGTGGGACAGTGGTGACAGGAGGTGACAGGATAGAAAGATCTAGTGACAAAATGAAAATTTCTCAGGTAATCAAATTGTTCACCTTTGGCTTACTAGCCAAAAATTCTGATGACTTAACAGCAGAAAAGCTG
This sequence comes from Oratosquilla oratoria, assembly GCF_046742065.1. Lineage (NCBI taxonomy): Eukaryota > Metazoa > Arthropoda > Malacostraca > Stomatopoda > Squillidae > Oratosquilla > Oratosquilla oratoria. The sequence goes on along the minus strand of NC_134797.1, from coordinate 576,218 downwards.
TACAAAGACTTAAAGTCAAACATAAGTTTAGGAGAAGTAGATTATCTTCTTCAAGGATACAGTGAGACCAGAACAATAAACCCATATGTAATGCCCGTAAGCCAACAAAGCCAACATAGGAACTCTAGAGAATTTAAGAAAACAGAAGTAGGACATAGACGGCATGTTAGAAGTCCATCCAGGGATGCTAGAATCCTATGTTTTAATTGTAATACCTGGGTTGGTTGGTTGGTTTATGAGTTTTATGCTCAAAAGCCAAGCACTGGAGCATCAAGGGCTATTCAGCGCTATGAAAGCTAAAAGGCGGATGAAAGCTAAAAGTTCAGTGATTTCATTAAAAAGATAATAATAATAAAATTGAAAATTACAGTGAGTTATAATAGGTGATAAAACTTGATAAGCTTTAAAAATCTGACCACACGGGCTACTTCACAGCTATCATCAAGCAAGTCCGTCATGGACTTGCCTGTGATTGAACATGCTCGTCGTTCACGTTGAAAACACATGCACTCCGTTAAAAAGTGCTGTACAGTAATGTGAGCCTGACATGTACGGCAGAATGGTACCTGCCGCTCGTCGCCACCTGTCATTAAAAAACTGTGAGTCAGATGTATATGTCCGATTCGCAATCTGGTCAAGATGATGCTGTTCCTTCTATTTGGGCAATTGGATGATTCCCATTTCTTTATGAAGGGACGGATATTTTTTAGCTTCAAGTTGTCAGTTAAGGTGCTCCATCTATGCTGCCACTTATTTTGTATATGAGTGTGTATAATCTCCTTAAGGTCGCCATGTGGTATATGGACGGCAGTAGTCAGCTGTAGATCAGCTACTGCCGACTTTGAAGCTTTATCTGCCGTTTCATTCCCCATGACGCCAGTGTGACCAAGTACCCAACAAAAGTTCACCTTGGTACGTTTTCGTGAGTGCAGGAGGACCAGCCAATCTTGCACTTCTTGCACCAGTGGGTGAGTGGGCAAAAGTTGCCGAATAGAAGCTAAGACACTGTTGGAGTCTGTATAAATAATGAAACTTTGCTCGTTTGAGCAACTGTAGTAGATCTCTTTCACTGCCAGGAGTATTGCATAAGCTTCTGCGGTGAAATTTGAGCGAAGAGAGGGTAATTTACGTTTGATAATTTTTCCGTTAAAAACTGCAGCAGAGCCTACACCTTGCTTAGATTTAGAGCCATCGGTATAGACAGAGATAGAGGTGTTGTGTTTAGAGGAGTGTCCTAAGAATTGCGCCTTGACAGCCTGAGGGTCGTGGTGTTGTTTACCACCGGTACAAATGCAAATCTCCACAGGGGGTTTACACCAAGGAGGATACTTTGTTGGGCCTAATTTGGCTATAGTAGAGTCATAGAGACCGATCTCTCTAGATTCCTTCTCCAATCGAACCTCCAGTGGCTTAGGGATACGGGGCCTATTTGGAGAGACGTCGTAAGGGTTCATAACAAATTTAAAGTTGGAGTTATCCTTTGATGTCAAATATTTGGCCAAATATCGTAGTCCCAGCTCCTCTCTGCGTAAGGAAAGAGGTGGTACACCTGAGTCCACATATTGGCTGTCCACAGGGGAGGTACAATAGGCACCCGCGCAGATTCTCAGACCCAGATTGTGCACAACATCTAATTTTTCAAGGGTGGTTTTAGCAGCAGAGCCATATATCTGGCAAGCATAATCAATTTTGCTGAGGCAGAGAGTTTTATAGAGCCTTAATAAAATAGTACGATCGGCTCCCCAATCATAATGTGAGACAACTTTCAGAATGTTGGTGGACTGTCGTACTCTAACACATAAGTCGTTAACATGGGAAACGAATATGAGGCCCTTGTCAAAAATCACACCAAGGAACTTCACCTCACTCTCATATGGGAGGATAACTCCCTTCAAAAATAGAGTTGGTATCTCTTCTCGTTTCCTACACCTTGTAAATCTGATGGCCTTAGTTTTTTGAGGTGAGAACTTGAAACCTCTCCCGTCAGCCATTTAGTGATTGCATTTATCGTAGCTTGTATTTTTCTACCAGCTTCAAGGTCTGTCGGGGCACTACAGTAAATAGCATGGTCATCAACAAATAGGGTACCCTGAACTGTCGGTGGTATTTGGTCCATGAGGCTATTAATGGCCACTGCAAATAGCGTAACACTTAACACGCTACCCTGGGGGACCCCCTCTTCCTGCAGATAAGATGATGAAAATACAGATCCAACTCGGACTTTTAGTCGTCGGTTTGATAAGAAGTTCTGTACAAATGCAAAACATGTGGCCTCCAATGCCCCATGATGCCAGCTGATTCAAGATGCCACCCCGCCAGGTTGTGTCATAGGCCTTCTCTAAATCAAAGAACACACCAATGGTATGATGTCTTCTAGCTAAGGCATTTTGGATTTCTCTTGACAGTATTAGCAAAGGGTCAAGTGTGCTGCGATTCTTCCGGAATCCAAACTGCCTCTTTGACAGTAACTCTCTGGATTCTAGATACCAGACAGGTCTGTTATTAACCATTCTCTCAAAGAGTTTACAAAGACAGCTAGTGAGGGCAATAGGTCTATAGCTTCCTGGAAGTTCTGGGTTTTTCCCTGGCTTATGACAGGGGATTAGTATCGACAGATCCCAGGTATCAGGTGAAGAGTGTGTGGTCCATAGACCGTTATATACCGTAAGCAGGAACAGCTGTGAGCACTGGGGAAGGTTGGAAATCATCTCATATCTGATGTCATCATCACCAGGGGAAGTGAAGGCTGAGCTTGATAAAGCTTGTTTCATTTCATCGAAGGTGAAAGGTAGATTAAAGGACTCTGTATTGTTTGAAGGCGGAGGGAGAACTGTTGCCGAGTCACGATGTATTTGAAATTCAGGAGCATAATTAGCTGCACTTGAAACACTAGCGAAGTGGGCACCCAAGATGTCAGCAACCCTCTTCGGGTTGAGTACCGTTAGATTCTAAAACGGGCAAGGCAGCCGGTACAGATTTACCTTGTAATATACGGATTTTATTCCAAATCTGAGTCGTAGGGGTAGCGATGGTTAATTCCGAAACATATTTCTTCCAGGATTCACGCTTGACTTCTTTAAATATTTTCTTCTGTCTCGCACGGTTGGTTTATGTTATGAAGTTTTTGGCTAGTATGCCAAGCGCCGGAGCCTGGGGCCATTCAGCGCATATATATCTACTTATTCTTTAAAACATTTACTTGTTTCAATTCATCCACTCAATTTCTGTAAAAACTTCAATATGGTAGAACAAATCTATTTCCTTTAAAAAACATTTCATCCGATCTATGGGAGCGTCCTCTCCTAAAACTTTAGTGATGGTAAGCCCCTCTAGAAGAGTGTTTCTTCTAGCAGACCTGAATTGTGGGCATTCCTTTAAAATGTGTTTTACTGTAAGATTCTTTCGACAAGTGGGGCAGAGGGGAGCCTGTCTCTCCGCTCCAGTCGTCAACAGGTACTTGTGGGTTAAAAAGGTGTGCCCGATTCTAAGGCGAGTCATGACGATACCTGTCCTGTCTCCCTGGAAATGACTCCAAGGGATGACAGAATGTTTGATGGATTTGAGCTTTAGATTGTCATTTCCATTATTCCATTGAAGTTGCCACTGTTCTCTGGTGTAACTTCTAATGCGAATTTTAAAATCCATTTTGGGGATTTTGAGTTGGGAGATATGTGCCAGCCCAGCTGCTTCTTTAGCTGCAGTATCGGCTAACTCGTTTCCTTTTATTCCCACATGGGAAGGAACCCAGCAGAAGTTCACAGTTATTTTCTTTCTGTTACTGAGGAGGACCAGCCAATCTTGTATTTGTCCGATAATGGGGTTGACTGGAAATATTGATTTTATTGATGTTAAAATGCTCTTACAGTCTGTATATATGAATTTTTTTTTGTCAGATGCATTGTTAAAAATATAAATTAATGCATTAAGAACTGCCAGCAGTTCTGCGGTAAAAGTAGAGATGTTAAAATGAGCTCTCTTTTTTATAATAGATTGAGGGGTAATCACTGGAGAAACCCACTCTGTCTGCAGTTTTTGATCCATCAGTGTATAGATTAGTTGCATCTGTGTGGGTTCTGCTGTGTTCAAGGAATTTACTTCTAAGTTCGGACTCTGGGCAGCTATTTTTCTTACACCAGAAAGTGCAAATGTTGATTTCGGGTCTACACCAGGGAGGGTATTTAGCTGGTAAACTTTCTTCGACGTGTAGAGGGATCAGGTCTATGTTCTTGGCACTATTTTCCAGTCTAAATTCCAGCGGTTTGGAGAGCTTAGGTCGAGTTGGAGCTCTGTCTTTGGGTGTTCTAACAAACTTGTAGTTGGGGTTGTTTTTGGATGACAGTACTCTTGTTAGGTATCTCAATCCTAGTTCCTGCCTTCTAATTGGGAGAGGAGGAATGCTGGCTTCAACATTTAGACTGTCTATGGGTGACGTTTTATACACACCTGTGCAGATGCGTATAGCGATGTTTCGGATGATATCTAGTTTTTCTAAGGTGGTTTTACAGGCGGCCCCATAGATTTGGCATCCATAATCTATTTTGCTTAGGCACAAAGCTTGGTATATTTGTAACAGAGTTGTTCTGTCAGCTCCCCAGTTGAAACGTGAAACTACTTTTAAGATGTTGAAGAGTTGTTTCACGTTGTGTATTATTTCATTAATGTGTGTATTAAAGTTTAGTTTTTTGTCGAGGCTTAGTCCTAGGCACTTGATCTGATCCTTGTATGGAAGAATAGTCTTCCAGCATTAGTGTTGGGATTTCTTCTCTTATCTTTCTTCGGCAGAAGCGGACTGCTTTAGTTTTCTCCGGGGGGAATTTAAAGCCTCTTTTTTCCGCCCATGCGGTGGTAGAGTTAATGGCAGTCTGTATTTTCTGGCTTGCATCCAGTGCTGATGGTCTGCTACAGATTAGAACAATGTCGTCTGCATATGCCAAGCTATGCACTTCGATCGGTACTTATTCTAGTAGTCCATTGATGGCTATGTTTAACAGTGTTGGGCTGAGGACACTTCCTTGGGGTATGCCTTCCTCCTGGGTGTAAGGTGAAGAGAGAGATGAATCTACCCTTACTTTTAGGATACGATCAGTAAGAAAATCTTTAATTGCAAAGAACACATTTCCTCCTACACCCCATTCGGCAAGTTGTTTTAGAATGCCACCACGCCAGGTGGTGTCATATGCCTTTTCTAGATCGAAAAAGACTCCTATGGTTTGTGCTCTGTGTGGCGAAAGCATTCTGAATTTCTCGGGTAAGAAATATCAGTGGGTCTATAGTGCTTCTGTTTTTTCTGAAGCCAAACTGTCTGCTTGAGAGGAGATTTTTCGACTCTAATATCCAGACAAGACGCGTGTTGATCATTCGTTCGTATATTTTGCATACACAACTGGTTAGAGCAATGGGTCTATACCCTTGAGGGAGACTGTTTTTTTTTCCCCTGGTTTTAGTATGGTTATAATGATCGAAGTCTTCCACGACTTTGGTGAAGATCCTGTAGTCCAAAAATTTGTTCAGTATATTTAGGAAAAATTCTTTGGTGCATGTAGGAAGATGTGAAATAATTGAGTAAATGATATCATCCTCACCAGGTGAAGTTGGAGATGATAGAGGTATTGCGTGCTCTAGTTCAGTTAGTGTAAAGGGGAGATTATATGCCTCCGTGTTTTTACTTTTTGGAGGGACAACTATTGTACTTTCTCGAATTTTCCTGAAGAAGGGAGTGTAGTGGAGAGCACTTGAAATGTTTGTGATTGATTGATTGATTAATTAGAGTGGGCAAAAGCCCGGCACAGGGTCGTTAGACCATTCGTGCCACGGGATAAAATAGATAACGAGGTTAGAATATTGAATTCTAAAAATTAAAACAACTACAACGTTACTGTCTGATTAGTTATTAAAATAACCTACGAAATATATACGAAACCTAGAAATTAAGCAGCGAACTACACAAGAAGTAAGACTACTAATAAATAGGTACAACACAGTTAGAATTAAATATAATAAAACAAATTAACGTCTTTTAAAAATCCTACAAGGGGTTGTATCATGGGTGTAGCACCAAGCATCTTACGGAGGTCAGGAGGAAGGCCCCACTTCCGCCGCCAAGGCTCGTAGTATCTGCACTCGAGCAGGAAATGACGGACGGAAAAGGGGGAGCCACACCTCACGCAAGATGGGGGAATCCGGGGAAGAGTAAATAAAAATTCGTGAGTTACCTTTGTATGTCCAATCCGTAAACGGTTTAAAAGTTTCGGATAAAAGCGGCTGTGGTGGGAAAGGAGTGGCCAGCGATCTGCAGAACATTTTATGCTCCGTAGTTTTTGGTTCGTTCTAATATTGTCCCAGGTGGTGTCAAACTTTCTACGCACGCGGGAGGAGATGGTAGTGCGCATGTCGGAAAAGGGAGAGTCCCCGCGCGATGGTAAGGGACGGGCCGCCGCAGACTTGGCTGCCCTGTCCGCCTTCTCATTGCCAATGATACCGACGTGTCTGGGGGACCAGCAGAATCGGATAGTTTTTTCCCTGGCCGCTGTTCTCGTTAGCCACTCTTGGATCTCAGATATCACGGGGTGGGATGGAATAAAGCTAGTAAGTGCTAAAATTGATGATTGAGAGTCGCTATAAATGGTAAAATAATTAAAATCTGAATAAAAAATAAAATACTTCAAAGCGAGTAAAATTGCGTAAAGTTCAGCCGTAAAAACAGATGAGGTGAAAGGTAATTTTGCTGTGAAAGTTTGAGATGATGTAACGGCTGTGCAGCCCACACCAGCGGGAGATTTTGACCCGTCAGTATAGACTGCGATGGAGTTGGCATGTAATTCATTATGCTCCTCAAACGAGGCAGCAAGGGCAGGTGCCCACTTTTTGACCGTTTCATGGGGCAGAGCTCAGGAATGGGCCTGCACCTAGGCGGGGTATCAAAGTTTCTGGACTCGGACACCTTAAGGGGGCAGCCGCTTCCCTCCTCAAGTAGACGGAGCGCGCGTAGGTGCGCTGGGACTGAAGCTGATCTTTTGGTGTTGTACGTATCCCTGAGTCTCACGTTATTAACCACGTCAAAAGATGGTATCTTTCTGAACGATTTGCACTTGAAGTAAAAGGAGAGTAAAAGTTGCTCCCTTCGGTTAGAGAGCGGCAAATTGCCAGAGAGGACGTAGAGGGATTCAACAGAAAAGGTACGGTAGGCACCAGTACACAGTCGCAAAGCCTGGTGGTGTACTGTATCGAGGGAGCGGATGGACGTCGCACTTGCCGAGGAATAGATCTGGCACGCGTAATCCAGCCGTGATCTTATGAGGGCGTGGTATAATCTGAGGAGCGAAGGCTGGTCCGCTCCCCAGTCGCGTCCAGAAACCGCCTTTAAGATGTTGAGGGCGGAGAGGGAAGATCGTCTAAGACTGAAGATGTGGCTATTCCACGTAAGGTGCTGGTCAAAAATGACCCCAAGAAACTTAGTCGACTGTTCATAGGGTATTGGAATGCCTCCCATGATAATATGTGGAGGAACATTCTGGCGCGGTCGTTGTTGAGGCCTGCAAAAGTGCATCGCCACCGTCTTCGATGAGGAGAATCGGCAGCCTCTGCGAGAGGCCCAGGAAGTAGCAGCATTTACACCGCGCTGAGTGCGTGTAATTAGTGTTAAAAGGTTTATGGAGAAGTACAAAAGGAAGTCATCAGCGAAGAGTGAGCACTGGAGCGAAGTGTCTGCCTCAGCAACCGCCTGAATTATCCCATTGATGCTGATCAAGAACAAGGTGGGGTTGATGACACTGCCTTGGGGGACACCTTGTTCCTGGGGCTTGGGCGACGAATATGCTCCGCCGATCTTCACCCTCAGAGTTCTATCTGATATGAAAGCTCGAAGGAAGGAAAACATCCTACCCCGCACTCCCATCTCGAGGAGGCTCATCAAGATACCCCCTCTCCAAGTCGTGTCGTACGTCTTCTCTAGGTCGAAGAAGACGGCGATGGTATTCATGTTGCGCACTAGGGCGTCCTGCACGTGTGTCGAAAAACGGAGCAGAGGATCTAAGGTGGAGCGGTGTCGGCGAAAGCCGAACTGGTAAGGGGTGAGGTGGTCTCTACTCTACAGGTGGTGGGTAAGTCGAAGGTTGACCATCCTCCCAAACACCTTGCATAACACACTCGTCAGGGCGATCGGCCGGTAACTAGAAGGGATCTGGTGATCCTTGCCTGGCTTGGCTATGGGGACGATCGTAGACGATCGCCAAGATGATGGTAAGAGACCAGAGTACCAAATCCTGTTAAATATCGTCAGAAGGGTTGTGAGAGCCTCCGAAGGAAGGTGGTTAATCATGTCGACACTAATCGTGTCATCGCCTGGGCTAGTATTCGGCGTCTGGTCGATGGCGTGCTTGAGTTCGTGGAGAGAGATTGTAAGTTTCAGTGTCTGCCATTAACTCTACCACCGCATGGGCGGAAAAAAGAGGCTTTAAATTCTCCCCGGAGAAAACTAAAGCAGTCCGCTTCTGCCGAAGAAAGATAAGAGAAGAAATCCCAACACTAATGCTGGAAGAATATTCTTCCATACAAGGATCAGATCAAGTGCCTAGGACTAAGCCTCGACAAAAAAATAAACTTTAATACACACATTAATGAAATAATACACAACGTGAAACAACTCTTCAACATCTTAAAAGTAGTTTCACGTTTCAACTGGGGAGCTGACAGAACAACTCTGTTACAAATATACCAAGCTTTGTGCCTAAGCAAAATAGATTATGGATGCCAAATCTATGGGGCCGCCTGTAAAACCACCTTAGAAAAACTAGATATCATCCGAAACATCGCTATACGCATCTGCACAGGTGTGTATAAAACGTCACCCATAGACAGTCTAAATGTTGAAGCCAGCATTCCTCCTCTCCCAATTAGAAGGCAGGAACTAGGATTGAGATACCTAACAAGAGTACTGTCATCCAAAAACAACCCCAACTACAAGTTTGTTAGAACACCCAAAGACAGAGCTCCAACTCGACCTAAGCTCTCCAAACCGCTGGAATTTAGACTGGAAAATAGTGCCAAGAACATAGACCTGATCCCTCTACACGTCGAAGAAAGTTTACCAGCTAAATACCCTCCCTGGTGTAGACCCGAAATCAACATTTGCACTTTCTGGTGTAAGAAAAATAGCTGCCCAGAGTCCGAACTTAGAAGTCAATTCCTTGAACACAGCAGAACCCACACAGATGCAACTAATCTATACACTGATGGATCAAAAACTGCAGACAGAGTGGGTTTCTCCAGTGATTACCCCTCAATCTATTATAAAAAAGAGAGCTCATTTTAACATCTCTACTTTTACCGCAGAACTGCTGGCAGTTCTTAATGCATTAATTTATATTTTTAACAATGCATCTGACAAAAAAAAATTCATATATACAGACTGTAAGAGCATTTTAACATCAATAAAATCAATATTTCCAGTCAACCCCATTATCGGACAAATACAAGATTGGCTGGTCCTCCTCAGTAACAGAAAGAAAATAACTGTGAACTTCTGCTGGGTTCCTTCCCATGTGGGAATAAAAGGAAACGAGTTAGCCGATACTGCAGCTAAAGAAGCAGCTGGGCTGGCACATCTCCCAACTCGAAATCCCCAAAATGGATTTTAAAAACCGCATTAGAAGTTACACCAGAGAACAGTGGCAACTTCAATGGAATAATGGAAACGACAATTTAAAGCTCAAATCCATCAAGCCTTCTGTCATCCCTTGGAGTCATTTCCAGGGAGACAGGACAGGTATCGTCATGACTCGCCTTAGAATCGGGCACACCTTTTTAACCCACAAGTACCTGTTGACGACTGGAGCGGAGAGATAGGCTCCCCTCTGCCCCACTTGTCGAAAGAATCTCACAGTAAAACACATTTTAAAGGAATGCCCACAATTCAGCTCTGCTAGAAGAAACAATCTTCTAGAAGGGCTTACCATCACTAAAGTTTTAGGAGAGGACGCTCCCATAGATCGGATAAAATGTTTTTTAAAGGAAATAGATTTGTTCTACCATATTTAAATTTTTACAGAAATTGAGTGGATGAATTGAAACAAGTAAATGTTTTAAAGAATAAGTAGATATATATGCGCTGAATGGCCCCAGGCTCCGGCGCTTGGCATACTAGCCAAAAACTTCATAACATAAACCAACCGTGCGAGACAGAAGAAAATATTTAAAGAAGTCAAGCGTGAATCCTGGAAGAAATATGTTTCGGAATTAACCATCGCTACCCCTACGACTCAGATTTGGAATAAAATCCGTATATTACAAGGTAAATCTGTACCGGCTGCCTTGCCCGTTTTAGAATCTAACGGTACTCAACCCGAAGAGGGTTGCTGACATCTTGGGTGCCCACTTCGCTAGTGTTTCAAGTGCAGCTAATTATGCTCCTGAATTTCAAATACATCGTGACTCGGCAACAGTTCTCCTCCGCCTTCAAACAATACAGAGTCCTTTAATCTACCTTTCACCTTCGATGAAATGAAACAAGCTTTATCAAGCTCAGCCTTCACTTCCCCTGGTGATGATGACATCAGATATGAGATGATTTCCAACCTTCCCCAGTGCTCACAGCTGTTCCTGCTTACGGTATATAACGGTCTATGGACCACACACTCTTCACCTGATACCTGGGATCTGTCGATACTAATCCCCTGTCATAAGCCAGGGAAAAACCCAGAACTTCCAGGAAGCTATAGACCTATTGCCCTCACTAGCTGTCTTTGTAAACTCTTTGAGAGAATGGTTAATAACAGACCTGTCTGGTATCTAGAATCCAGAGAGTTACTGTCAAAGAGGCAGTTTGGATTCCGGAAGAATCGCAGCACACTTGACCCTTTGCTAATACTGTCAAGAGAAATCCAAAATGCCTTAGCTAGAAGACATCATACCATTGGTGTGTTCTTTGATTTAGAGAAGGCCTATGACACAACCTGGCGGGGTGGCATCTTGAATCAGCTGGCATCATGGGGCATTGGAGGCCACATGTTTGCATTTGTACAGAACTTCTTATCAAACCGACGACTAAAAGTCCGAGTTGGATCTGTATTTTCATCATCTTATCTGCAGGAAGAGGGGGTCCCCCAGGGTAGCGTGTTAAGTGTTACGCTATTTGCAGTGGCCATTAATAGCCTCATGGACCAAATACCACCGACAGTTCAGGGTACCCTATTTGTTGATGACCATGCTATTTACTGTAGTGGCCCAACAGCCCTTGAAGCTGGTAGAAAAATACAAGCTACGATAAATGCAATCACTAAATGGGCTGACGGGAGAGGTTTCAAGTTCTCACCTCAAAAAACTAAGGCCATCAGATTTACAAGGTGTAGGAAACGAGAAGAGATACCAACTCTATTTTTGAAGGGAGTTATCCTCCCATATGAGAGTGAGGTGAAGTTCCTTGGTGTGATTTTTGACAAGGGCCTCATATTCGTTTCCCATGTTAACGACTTATGTGTTAGAGTACGACAGTCCACCAACATTCTGAAAGTTGTCTCACATTATGATTGGGGAGCCGATCGTACTATTTTATTAAGGCTCTATAAAACTCTCTGCCTCAGCAAAATTGATTATGCTTGCCAGATATATGGCTCTGCTGCTAAAACCACCCTTGAAAAATTAGATGTTGTGCACAATCTGGGTCTGAGAATCTGCGCGGGTGCCTATTGTACCTCCCTGTGGACAGCCAATATGTGGACTCAGGTGTACCACCTCTTTCCTTACGCAGAGAGGAGCTGGGACTACGATATTTGGCCAAATATTTGACATCAAAGGATAACTCCAACTTTAAATTTGTTATGAACCCTTACGACGTCTCTCCAAATAGGCCCCGTATCCCTAAGCCACTGGAGGTTCGATTGGAGAAGGAATCTAGAGAGATCGGTCTCTATGACTCTACTATAGCCAAATTAGGCCCAACAAAGTATCCTCCTTGGTGTAAACCCCCTGTGGAGATTTGCATTTGTACCGGTGGTAAACAACACCACGACCCTCAGGCTGTCAAGGCGCAATTCTTAGGACACTCCTCTAAACACAACACCTCTATCTCTGTCTATACCGATGGCTCTAAATCTAAGCAAGGTGTAGGCTCTGCTGCAGTTTTTAACGGAAAAAAATATCAAACGTAAATTACCCTCTCTTCGCTCAAATTTCACCGCAGAAGCTTATGCAATACTCCTGGCAGTGAAAGAGATCTACTACAGTTGCTCAAACGAGCAAAGTTTCATTATTTATACAGACTCCAACAGTGTCTTAGCTTCTATTCGGCAACTTTTGCCCACTCACCCACTGGTGCAAGAAGTGCAAGATTGGCTGGTCCTCCTGCACTCACGAAAACGTACCAAGGTGAACTTTTGTTGGGTACTTGGTCACACTGGCGTCATGGGGAATGAAACGGCAGATAAAGCTTCAAAGTCGGCAGTAGCTGATCTACAGCTGACTACTGCCGTCCATATACCACATGGCGACCTTAAGGAGATTATACACACTCATATACAAAATAAGTGGCAGCATAGATGGAGCACCTTAACTGACAACTTGAAGCTAAAAAATATCCGTCCCTTCATAAAGAAATGGGAATCATCCAATTGCCCAAATAGAAGGAACAGCATCATCTTGACCAGATTGCGAATCGGACATATACATCTGACTCACAGTTTTTTAATGACAGGTGGCGACGAGGGGCAGGTACCATTCTGCCGTACATGTCAGGCTCACATTACTGTACAGCACTTTTTAACGGAGTGCATGTGTTTTCAACGTGAACGACGAGCATGTTCAATCACAGGCAAGTCCATGACGGACTTGCTTGATGATAGCTGTGAAGTAGCCCGTGTGGTCAGATTTTTAAAGCTTATCAAGTTTTATCACCTATTATAACTCACTGTAATTTTCAATTTTATTATTATTATCTTTTTAATGAAGTCACTGAACTTTTAGCTTTCATCCGCCTTTTAGCTTTCATAGCGCTGAATAGCCCTTGATGCTCCAGTGCTTGGCTTTTGAGCATAAAACTCATAAACCAACCAACCAACCCAGGTATTACAATTAAAACATAGGATTCTAGCATCCCTGGATGGACTTCTAACATGCCGTCTATGTCCTACTTCTGTTTTCTTAAATTCTCTAGAGTTCCTATGTTGGCTTTGTTGGCTTACGGGCATTACATATGGGTTTATTGTTCTGGTCTCACTGTATCCTTGAAGAAGATAATCTACTTCTCCTAAACTTATGTTTGACTTTAAGTCTTTGTACAGCTTTTCTGCTGTTAAGTCATCAGAATTTTTGGCTAGTAAGCCAAAGGTGAACAATTTGATTACCTGAGAAATTTTCATTTTGTCACTAGATCTTTCTATCCTGTCACCTCCTGTCACCACTGTCCCACCACGACTCACAACACTTCAATTAGTCTCGTAATTCACTCGTTACAAGACCCCCATGCCTTTGTTCCGTCAGTTTCACTAACTTCCAAGTTCATTTTATTCAGTAGGCCCCATGCCTTGTACTTCTCATACTTCAGTCAAGCCCTTAGGTTAAATAAAGTTATTTTTTTTCCTTTTCTTCTCACTAAATTTACATTGTATTAGGTTACACACAGAGTCTCTCTCTTTTCCCGTCTGTCGAGATCTCCATATCATACCCCAAGCCACCTCGTCTGACGTCACTAATTTTTCTCATCCAATCTCCTCTTACTTCTCAAATAAGTGTCACACCTTATGGGCGTGACTTTAAATCCATCCACCAATAATTTTTCTCTTTCTCCACCTTTTCCTCCAATCCGGAAGGCTGTTACATTGTCACAAGCAATATCGTTTACCTCAGCATTTGTCAAACGGAAAAAAGCTTAGCGCTTACACATTGTTACATTAGCATATTTCATCACTGCTTGTCGGCTGTTGTTTACCTAGACAGGACGGCGACTAAACAAATCACCGACCCAGCACTTTGCAGTCATAACAACTGATATTGAATTAGCATTCGTGTTTTCCATCTACCTCTCCATCTACCTAATTGTCTACCTCCATCTACCGGCCTCTTACAGGGCTCGGCAGCTACCGTTGGTCGTCCCGACCAATTTCTTATTTCCCTCTTACAGGGTTTGCTAATATATATTTAGAATTCATCCTAATCTACCATTGCGTAAAATTGTTTATCAAAGATATAAGCAACCCTCCAAAATGCACAAAATAGTTCAAACAGATTAAATGTAAATAACATGCATGCAAACTATATAAGGCATAATTCAAAATAATTGCAGGTAAAATAATTTGCAAAATTCAATCAGAACACTATTTTCAATTGTGAATAATACATAAATCAAGCAGATACATGGTTAATATGGTTAATGGGTTTTGACAGAGTCAACCTCCGGAATACAACAAAGGCAATCAGTGCAGACAAAAACATTGAAAGAAAAGGTATAAGAATAATTGTTGTAATAGGAAAATCATTTGAGGGAGATCTTGACAATGATCTTCTCTTAATTTTCAAAGGAGGTGAGTTTTCAGTTAATGTGAAGTTGAAGGTATTAAGGGTATTAGAAATGGTGGAAATAGTGTCTCCATGCAATTCACAGGTATCAATTACAGAGATAAGACCTTCAACCAAATCCAATCTAGGACTCAACCCGGGACAATTAATTGATATTTTTGTCTTGTTAGGGAAAACAGATAATGAGATCCTTTTATGTTACAAAGAGGAATTTGGTCTACAGAAATTTTTTGATAATGGCAATTGTTCATAACAGACACATTCCTAACTAGAGAAGCTTCACATGAATTTTTCAAAGCTTCACGGAACACAAAAAGAGAAGAATGACAAAGATAAAGATTCTTATTAACTCTTTTACAATCATTTAATTTATCATTAGAGACCATACTTTCTTTTAGGTTGTCTACAGAAAGGTTGTAATTGATTGGATCTACAACTGGAATATCTACTTCATATAATGAACCATTTACCTTCAATGGGAAAGGTATCAATTTGAATAAGTTAATTTTATGCTTGATGAAAAAGGAATTTCTATTATCACTGAGGTTATATTTAAGTATGAGGTCAATAATGGGTAATATAAGGCCTAGATTGCAAATTTGCAAGCACGGGTTCGGTAGCAAAAGGCTCTTGCTCACAAAAGCAACTTAACCCTTTATGATGAGGCTCCTTTTCTGTCTCGTAATTGTCGAGGGGTCATTCTTGTTGATGCCAGTCTTGCACGACCAGCGAAGGCCAGAATAGATTTGGGCTCGACTTTCTTCCTTGCCAAGAATCCGTAATTTGAGGATTATTCTTTGTTGTCAAATCGACTCCGGAGAAAATTATGCGGTTTCTTTTTCATTAACGTTCAAAAAGTTTTATTGCTCCTTTAGATATTTCAATTACTTTCATCACTTCCTGTAGTTGTCCATTTTCATAATACATTTTTTTCTAACTTCCTTTGAATTCGAGCTAGTGTTGGTTACTCGGTCTTAAGGGCGAGTACCAAGAAAGCAGGAGGTCTGACGATGTGATAGCCTCTGGTCGCACTCGACCACGAACTGAGGGAAGAGCTTAGGATCGGGGTCCTCGAGCTCGTCCCCTTCCTTGGAGCGGCCAAGACCCTACAGCCAAGGGTGGGACAAGATCCCATGGAGGGTGGGCCGCTCCCATGGGTCCATTGCGAAGCATTTCATAATTAAGTCACGGCATTTAAGGGGAAGGTCTTCGGGGAAGGGCGGGTTAGCTTTGTCCCGAATTGCCCCGTTGCTGGATCTTGGTACAGCAAGACGTTCTCAGGTTTAATGTCCTTATGAGAAACGCCTGCGTTGAGACATCTTTGAACATTTTTAACGATATCGATGGAGAGCCTTTTAATATCCTTATCTGGGAGCTTGCCGGACTTTTCCATGTAATCATATATAGCGGTCGCTTCAGGAACCAGCTCCATTACCATGTAGAAATTTCCGTCGGAAACGAAACACTCATATAGTTCAATGACCCCGGGAATAGTCTGGACCTTGTGCAATAGAGAGGCCTCAATGGGCACTCACTCTCACTCCTTCGCGTCGCCCCCAGGTGTCGACGCGGGAGAGGGGGACTTCTTTGATAGCTGCTACCTGGGTGCCGTTGGCGAGGCTCTTCGCCAAGTAGACGCATCCAAAACCGCCTTTTCCTAGAGGTTCCTGCACCTCGTAGCGGTCCCTCCAATGGGTGTTCTCGCCACTGTCCATCCCTCTCAAAAGGTCTTCGGCCATGGCGGTCCGTCCAGGCGACCGATCACGTGACCTAAGGTCGCATCACACATGAGGTCACTCAACGCAATCGGGTTTACGGTCTCTTCGGGGTGAGAACGGAACGCAAATGCCTGTGCAAGCCAAACGTATCTGTCTATGTCAGCGTGGGTATTTTCATCTAACTTCTTTTAGTATTTCTTCGGTGATAACCACCGTTTCCGCTCTCGGAGACAATATCGCGCCGAAGAAGCTGATCACGGAGGTGCTAAAGGAGAGCTTTGTGTAGGGCGTCAAGAAGAAGCGACAGTCGATGTTAAACGTGTTCACCTTTTTCCACCTCCCCTCAAAAAATTAAACCTGGATACCTTGATTATCTAACTTTCCTCCTTCCCCCTAGGAGTACACTAAAAAAAAAAAAAAAAAAAAAAAAAAAAAAAAAAAAAAAAAAAAAAAAAAAAAAAAAAAAAAAAAAAAAAAAAAAAAAAATCTTTGACACCTCCATGTCTCCAACTCCTCGAGGGTGATAAAATCCCCAAGGATAGAAACGCTGTTTACAATGTTTCTGTTGCATCCATTACCATCACCATTGCCATTCGCATCATCACTATTGCAACCACTGCAATCACCTGTCCTGACACCAACGGCATTATCACCAACAAAGCACCAGGTTCTTCCTTTCTGCATACATACATACATACATACATACATACATACATACATACATACATACATACATACATACATACATACATACATACATACATACATATATACATACATACATACATATATACATACATACATACATATATGCGTACATACACACATGCATACATATATATATGCAAACAAACATACATAATGTACATATATACATACATACGTACATGCATACATACATACATAAATGCGTACATACATACATACATACATGCATACATACATAACATATGTATACATACCTTCATGCATACATACATCTATCCGCTGTTCCTTTGAGCACGGTTCCATCTAGTTGTCGACGAACTTTATCAAATTAAAGAAAGGCTACTGTATGACGTCACACTTGAGTCACGTGAAAAATATATGACTTCACCCCTACGTCACGTATAGTATTCATAACGTCACACTAGATGATATATAACATGCATGATGTGATGCTTTTGTCAAGCTCTGCCACTAAAAAGTTATAAATAACTAAATAAACGAATAGATAAATAGATAAAATAGAATAAATAGGTCATCTGGGATAATAAGCGTATCATCCTGCCATTTGATAATACAATACAAGACATTTCAAAAGGATATAAGGATAAACTAAATGCTGTGTTCAATCATCCTAATAGACTATTTAGTAAAGTAGTAAATGTCCACCATAGAGATAAGACGGATGACAGCCAAGGAGTTCACAAAATACCTTGTAGAGATTGTGAACGAGTTTATTGGGGCCAAACGGGAAGAGGCCTCAAAACAAGAATTAAAGAACACAAGAACTACGTGAAATATGCGCCAAAAAAATCTGCCATATTTCTGCACACCTCCATGAAAAACCGTCGCATGAATTGGGAGAAAGCAGAAATCACCTAAAAACAACTTCTTCTTCTTCTTCTTCTTCTTCTTCTTCTTCTTCTTCTTCTTCTTCTTCTTCTTCTTCTTCTTCTTCTTCTTTTTCTTCTTCTTCTTTTTCTTCTGTTTCTTCTTCCTCTTATTCTTCTTCCTCTTCTTCTTCTTCTTCTTCTTCTTCTTCTTCTTCTTCTTCTTCTTCTTCTTCTTCTTCTTCTTCTTCTTCTTCTTCTTCTTCTTCTTCTTCTTCTTCTTCTTCTTCTTCTTCTTCTTCTTCTTCTTCTAATTTGCGTTCTTCTTCTTTGCGTTCTTCTTCTTCTTCTTCTTCTTCTTCTTCTTCTTCTTCTTCTTCTTCTTCTTCTTCTTCTTCTTCTTTCTTCTTCTTCTTCTTCTTCTTCTTCTTCATCTTCTTCATCTTCTTCTTCTTCTTCTTCTTCTTCTTCTTCTTCTTCTTCTTCTTCTTCTTCTTCTTCTTCTTCTTCTTCTTCTTCTTCTTCTTCTTCTTCTTCTTCTTCTTCTTCTTCTTCTTCTTCTTCTTCTTCTTCTTCTTCTTCTTCTTCTTCTTCTTCTTCTTCTTCTTCTTCTTCTTCTTCTTCTTCTTCTACTTCATCGTCTTTTTCTTCTTCTTCTTCTTCTTCTTCTTTTTCTTCTTCTTCTTCTTTGCGTTCTTCTTCTTCTTCTTTGTGTATTTTTTCTTCTTTACTTCACCTTCTTCTTCTTCTTCTTCTTCTTTGCGTTCTTCTTCTTTTTCTTCTTCTTCTTCTTCTTCTTCTTCTTCTTCTTCTTCTTCTTCTTCTTCTTCTTCTTCTTCTTCTTCTTCTTCTTGTTCTTGTTCTTGTTCTTCTTCTTCTTCTTCTTCTTCTTCTTCTTCTTCTTCTTCTTCTTCTTCTTCTTCTTCTTCTTCTTCTTCTTCTTCTTCTTCTTCTTCTTCTTCTTTTTCACATCCAATCACATCATACGTAAGGACAAACAAGTCTACGGGCCGCCACAGCCACACCTGACGGACCGGCACGCACATCGATATATATATTCCTAATCTGAAACATAACCATCAAGGTACTCTATAGTTACATATATATAATAATGTAAGATTCACTTTCAACCTGCATATAACCAATAACTAAAGATAACTAAAAATCGATTTTTTTCCCTTCTTTGATTAATTAATTTTGTGACAGTTGCATGCAGGATTCGAACCCGCTGTACTCGGCCATCGGGTTCGAATCCTGCATGCAACTATCACAAAAAATTATCGGTTTGATGTCGCTGCTATTAGCGAATTACTCTCATAGTTACAATGGCGATAAGCGTGAAAGGGGTTCGACCCGGTCCTGACCCCATACCACTGGTGGGCTGGTCCTTGAGTAAAACAGGAATTTCGGATCGCCGTATAAGTGATCTTCCTTCCCTCGGGAATCAGTTCGGTTCCAGGTTTCAAGGATTTTATAGCCTCTGTGGTCTAGTGGTTAGGGCACTGGGAAGGTGATTTACGGATGGCCGAGTACAGCGGGTTCGAATCCTGCATGCAACTGTCACAAAAAAATATCGGTTTGATGTCGCTGCTATTAGCGAATTACTCTCATAGTTACAATGGCGATAAGCGTGAAAGGGGTTCGACCCGGTCCTGACCCCATACCACTGGTGGGCTGGTCCTTGAGTAAAACAGGAATTTCGGATCGCCGTATAAGTGATCTTCCTTCCCTCGGGAATCAGTTCGGTTCCAGGTTTCAAGGATTTTATAGCCTCTGTGGTCTAGTGGTTAGGGCACTGGGAAGGTGATTTACGGATGGCCGAGTACAGCGGGTTCGAATCCTGCATGCAACTGTCACAAAAAAAAAAATTATCGGTTTGATGTCGCTGCTATTAGCGAATTACTCTCAAAGGTATAATAGGATTAAAATCATTGAGGACATGGAAAACTATTATAGACCTAGAGAAAAATAACATCTTCTCAGATGTGAATGATGAGCCAACTGTCCCTGAGACACCCGACTCAGACACACAACCTCTCTCATGTCTCCCTTCCTCAAATACTCCAATTCCAACTAACAGCTATTCCTTCCGACCACCCCCTTATGTCACCTCAAAGGCATTGATGTCTAACACAGTCATCATTCCCCCTAGACATTTCATGACTGTCCCACTATTCATACCCGGAGCAATCGGACATCAGGACGTCATAATTGACTCAGAAACGTCTAGACTTACCAACATCTCAATTGAACACTCTTGGGACATGATATCAGAAAATAAACACACCCTAGCCATGGTAACTAACCTCTCTGATCAACATCGCAAAATCAGGAAGAACACAAACATTTGTTCAGTCCATCTCCATAATTCCCCAATACAGGAACCACTCCCACAACACATCAACACGGTAAGACCACCACAACCCCTCACCCCTATCCATCCAGACCAAATCACAACATCAGCCAACAGAGATATTCTACACAAGCTAATGGCCCTCCTACAAAGGAATAGATCAGCTATCGCCTTAGAAGGTGAACCACTAGGCAAATGTGATATAATCAAACATAACATCCAAATTCCCCCTAACACCCCCCCTTCCTACACTCCCGCTTACCGCATACCTCACAGTAGGAAATCCCAAGTCAATAACAGTGTACAAGAGATGATACACCAAGGCGTAATTTCCCACTCAGACAGTCCCTGGAACAGTCCCCTCTTCCTGATCCCTAAGAAAGACGGAACCTTACGCCCTGTTGTGGACTTTAGAAAGGTAAACAATGTCACTCAATCCGACCCACACCCCCTCCCCGCCATGCAAGATGTACTACAATGCATTGGCAACGGGAACACAGTATTTTCCACTATCGACCTTAAGTCTGCCTTCTGGCAAGTGGAATTAACAAGTGAATCGAAACCCGTAACTGCATTCTCCACTGACAAAGGACATTTCCAATTTGAACGTATGCCCTTTGGCCTTAAGAATGCCCCCTCAACCCAACAAAGGTTGATGACCCGCATTTTCAGTGACATGATAGGAGTCTCATTATTCGTCTACTTAGACGACCTCATAATCTATAGTCCCACACAAACTGACCACCTTCACAAACTAGAAATTGTCCTAAAAAGACTCAAAAACACAGGATTGAAAGTCCAACTAGGAAAGTGTAAATTCCTACAGACGGAACTCACCTTCCTAGGCCATAAGGTAGATAGCCAAGGCATCCATACCACCACAGATAAAATAGATACAATAAACAATTTCCCAACCCCCAGAAACGCAAATGAAACGCGAAGTTTCATAGGGCTAGCCTCATACTATAGACATTTCATCTACAATTTTGCACACATAGCTTCCCCCCTAACCAAATTCACAAGGAAAGGCGAACCATTTCAATGGTCAGAAACAGAACAACAAAGTTTCGACACACTGAAACACTCTCTGACCACAGCCCCTGTACTAGCCTTCCCTGACATGAAGAAAGAATTCTTTCTTTACACAGACGCCTCCTCTAAAGGAATAGGCGCAGTCCTACAACAGAAAGATGAAAATGGCAAAGAGCACCCCATAGCCTACGCAAGTAGAGTACTCAATAAGCCTAAAAGTAACTATTCAACTACACACAAAGAAGGCTTAGCCCTCATATGGGGTCTGAAACATTTTAAGTTTCTTATCCTAGGTTACAAGATAACAATATTCACTGATCACCAACCCCTAGTCTATCTCTTTAACTCCAAAGACTTACATGGGAGAGTTGCTAGATGGAAAGCAACTCTCCTTGATTACGATCCCAAGATCGTATACTTAGCTGGGAAAGCTAACGTAGTGGCAGACTGCTTGAGCAGACAAACTCACATCACCCCCATAACCCAAACCACATGCATACCTATGCAAGAACTCAGAGATGAAACTGAAAGAGACCCTATATGGTCTCCAATAAAACAACATCTCCTTTCACAAACCCCTTACACTCCCGACCACCTGTCCCTATTGAGGAACTCAAACTGGTCGACGGAGTCATAAGGAGAACCACTAACACCAGAGAGGTTACTGTTATCCCCAGAGCCCTTGTCCCCAAGGTCCTACACATATTGCACGACAGTGCAATGGGAGGCCACTCAGGCAGAGATAAGACACTAAACACTGCTAGGCACTCATACTACTGGCAAAACATGAAAAGAGACATAACCACGCATATTGACTTTTGTGTCACTTGCAACCAATTCAGAGGCCCTGACCCCAAACAACTCCACATAAAAGATATCCCACTCCCTGCTGAGCCATGGGAAACACTTGGCATTGATCTACTCAAAATGCCAACCAGCCATCAAGGTTCCAATTATATACTCACACCAGTAGAATATTTCTCTAAATACACAATCCTAATACCACTCCAAGACAAAACAGCAGAGACTGTAGCCAAAGCCCTAGTTAACAATATCTTTTGTAGATACAACATACCACACACAATGTTATCTGACAATGGATCAGAATTTAAAAATGAGGTGATGCGCGAAATAGCACACCTCTACAACATTGACCAAACATTTGCCACTGCATACCACCCACAGGGAAATGGTCTGACTTAGCGAACAAATCGCAAAGTCCTAGAGGTGCTCAGACCCTTGGTCAGCGACCTCATGGACAGTTGGGAAGATTGGCTACCACAGATACAAGCCGGTATCAACAGCACAGTCAATTCCGCAACAAAGATGTCCCCACATGAGATCATTTTTGGCCAGCCAATGCGCCTACCCTACCAAATCTTCAACCAACCCCCCCTTATACAACCTAGACAACCTCACACACTGCATCAAAAGAGGTATGCAAACCATTTACAAACAAGTCAGGGAAAACCTCAAAGAAGCCCAAGAAAGGACAAAGACAAAACAACACAAACGGTCAACTCCACTTGACATAGCGCTTGGTGACACTGTCATGGTCAAAGACTCAACCAGGACTAACAAACTCAGACCCAAGTTCTTAGGTCCCTTCACAGTCACAAGCTCACTCCCTAACAATGTTTTTCTACTAACGGATCCTTCCGATCACACAACCGTGACCATACATGGAGAGAAGCTGAGAAAGGTCAAACTCAACCTCGACCCAATCCCACTTCCCACCAACAACCCACCTACCGCACTCACACATAACTCACCCAAGCGCAAGTCTCATCCCATGACCCTGCGTCGACTTTCCTAAACATGCACTCTAGCTCTCGCCCCTGAAGATGCAGGACGTCATGTATCTATCAGTGGAGGTTAAAATGGCCCATTTCCAATAAGAACTCCTTTCCGCATATCTAATGAAACTTCTCCACTTCCTTCCGACCAATATAACCTTAGCGAGAGTCAGATAAACATATCCTCATTCACTGAGACATAACCTTCATCCTCCAAAATGAAATACATAATTAATTACCCACCTTAAACATCAACTATCTTTCAAAAATTTATTCTTAGCAACATACCTATGGACCCGATCAAGAGATTCTCCCTTTCAGGAATCTACCCCTACCCACCCATACCTAAGGTCCCCACTACCATCCTTCCAAGTAAAATAGACATGGTACACCTACTGAATAAATCGACTACTCTTGACATGGACTCCTTCGACCTCCATTGCCAAAAACTGCCCTACACTTCCACAGCCCTCTCATTCTTAATCATCCTATTTATAGTTGTGGTATTAACCAAATTCTTTTGCACGAAGTAACACCTTCCAAAACCTTTCAACCCCCATTCCCGATTTACTGTAAACCTAGATTAAGTTTATTCTTGTGTCTCACCCAATATCTTAAATAACATAATAATTCTTACGAGAAACTATATACATACTGTAAAATAAAACAAGTGCTAAGTGACACACCAAACTGACCATAGAACAGTGTTTAGAAAATGACACTCCCTACAGTGATAGTGATAAAACACATGAACGCCATAACATTTGGAAACTGATTTCAACAGTGATATCAAATATATATAGTGTAACCTTCATATAATAATGGATATAACATGTAATCTGGTGAGACACAACGTTACTCTTCTTAGACACAACATCACATACCCATACCTACAGTTCAAGATGCCCCTTTGGGACCTCAGACTCACTTCAGCACACACCCCCCATCTTCACATTTAACCAATCAGGATTTTGTGTCTCTGAATTTTTTTTTCACTGTATAACCATAGGTATAGATTTTTGTTGACCATGTAACCTTAGGTGCCGGGAGCCACCTAACCCCAGGGGGAGAGCGATATGTATACGCCTCATATACATGATGAGTAGTATCGCCCAGTCATATAACCCACTCACTCCCTCACACACTCACCAGACAATGAGGCGCTCGAGACATCCGTCCATTTCGCTGACCAATCTGCTGACTACAACAGTTCCTACCGCGCCACCAGGCGACATGCACACACGAACACACGCGATCACACAAGTAACCACACAGTAATAAACACATTATTACGTATACTGACGAACCTCCCCTGGATATATATTATAGTCTGGCTGTCAGACTAAATTATAAACTAGTTATGTAAAATATATTAAGAAGTGACGAACTAAATCTCGCTCGCATAAACTCTTAAGTTTATACGAGCGTGGTACCTCAAACGAGTTTCCGGCCTTCTTAAGGCAATGCACGGAGCTCGGAGGAGAGTCGGTCCGATGAGACGTACCAATACAATAATCAAGTGCAAATTGTGATATAGAACTAGGAGGTGATTGACTTAGTGTAGAACCATGGAAGAAACTGTGAACCAATAAAGACAATAGAAACCAGTGAATATTCTTTATGAACCGCCTTATGAAAGGGATACATCTATGTACGTATGTAGTATGTATGTTTTAATTTGTACATGTATATATGCACTGTGTATGTATATATCTATGCATTATCTATGTACTATGTACATATTTATATGTATTTATTAAGTTCATGTGTATTATCTATGTATGTACTATGTGTGTAGGCTATTTTTTATATATGTTTGTACTATGTACGTATGTACTATGTATTGTATATATATATATATATATATATACATGTGTGTGTGTGTGTGTGTGTGTGTGTGTGTGTGTGTGTGTGTGTGTGTGTGTGTGTGTGTGTGTGTGTGTGTGTGTGTGTGTGTGTGTGTGTGTGTGTGTGTGTGTGTGTGTGTGTGTGTGTGTGTGTGTGTGTGTGTGTGTGTGTGTGTGTGTGTGTGTGTGTACTATGTATGTACGCATGTATATTTATGCGTGAATGTACAATGTACATGTGTATATGTACTTCATTCATGCATATACCTCTCTCTTGTTATCTCTTTTTTTCTCCCTCTCTCTCTTTCCCCCCTCTCTCTGTTTCTCTCCCTCTCTCTCCCTTCCTCCCTCCTTCCCCTGTCTCTGTCTCTTCCTTCTCTCTCCCCCTTTCTCTCTCCTCCTCCTCCTTCTCTCTCTCTCTCTCTCTCTCTCTCTCTCTCTCTCTCTCTCTCTCTCTCTCTCTCTCTCTCTCTCTCTCTCTCTCTCTCTCTCTCTCTCTCTCTCTCTCTCTCTCTCTCTCTCTCTCCCCTCCTCCTCCTCCTCTTCCTACTCTTTTTTTATCTCTCCTCCTCCTCCTCTTCCTCGTCTTTCATCTTTTTTCCTCTCTCCCCATCTTCATTCTCTCCTTTCTCTCCCCTCCTCTTCCTTCTCACTTTCTCCCCCTCTTCTCTTCCTCTCTGTCTCTCTCTCTGTTTCTCTCTCTATCTCATCTTCCTCTTCCTTCTATCTCTTGCTTTTTCTCTCTTCTTCACTCTCTCCCTTCTCCTCTTCCTCCTCTTCTTTCTCTCTTTCTCACTTCTCCTCTTCCTCCTCTTCCTTCTCTCTTTCTCTCCCCTCCCCTCCCTCCTCACTCCTTCTCCTGCTCTCTTTCTCTCTCTGTCTCTCTCTCTCTCACTCACTCATTCTTTCCTCCCCTCCTCTTCCTTCTCTCTCTCTCTCTCTCTCTCTCTCTCTCTCTCTCTCTCTCCTCCTCCTCTTCCTACTCTTTTTTTATCTCTCTTCCTCCTCCTCTTCCTCGTCTTTCATCTTTTTTCCTCTCTCCCCATCTTCATTCTCTCCTTTCTCTCCCCTCCTCTTCCTTCTCACTTTCTCCCCCTCTTTTCTTCCTCTCTGTCTCTCTCTCTGTTTCTCTCTCTATCTCATCTTCCTCTTCCTTCTATCTCCTATCTCTTGCTTTTTCTCTCTTCTTCACTCTCTCCCTTCTCCTCTTCCTCCTCTTCTTTCTCTCTTTCTCACTTCTCCTCTTCCTCCTCTTCCTTCTCTCTTTCTCTCCCCTCCCCTCCCTCCTCACTCCTTCTCCTGCTCTCTTTCTCTCTCTGTCTCTCTCTCTCTCACTCACTCATTCTTCCCTCCCCTCCTCTTCCTTCTCTCTCTCTCTCTCTCTCTCTCTCTCTCTCTCTCTCTCTCTCTCTCTCTCTCTCTCTCTCTCTCTCTCTCTCTCTCTCTCTCTCTCTCTCTCTCTCTCTCTCTCTCTCCTCCTCCTCCTCCTTCTCCTTCTGTCTTCTTCTCTCCCTCTCTTCCCTTTCTCTTTTTTTTCTGTTCCCTTCCCGACCTCTTCCATCTTTCTCTTTCTTCTCTCCCTCTCTTCTCCTATTCCTGCTCTTCCTTCTCTCTCGCTCTCTCTCTCTCTCTCTCTCTCTCTCTCTCTCTCTCTCTCTCTCTCTCTCTCTCTCTCTCTCTCTCTCTCTCTCTCTCTCTCTCTCTCTCTCTCTCTCTCTCTCTCTTTCTCTTTCACTTCTTTCTCTTCATGCTCTCTCTCTCTTCTCTTTTTTGTCTCTCTTTTCCTCCCTCTTCCTCTTCTCTCTCTCTCTCTCTCTCTCTCTCTCTCTCTCTCTCTCTCTCTCTCTCTCTCTCTCTCTGTTTCTCTTTCTTTCTCTCTCATCATTCTTCTTGTTCTTTCTCTCTCTGTCTTTCATCCATTCTTCCTCTCTCTCTCTCTCTCTCTCTCTCTCTCTCTCTCTCTCTCTCTCTTACTCTCTTCTGCTCCTCTTCCTTCTCTCTCTATCATTCTCCTCTCCTCTTCCTCCATTTCTCTCTGTCTATATATATATATATATATATATATATATATATATATATATATATATATATATATATATATATATATCCTCCTCTTCTCTCTCTTTCTCTCCCCTCCTCTTTCTACTCTCTATCTCTCTCCTCCTCATCCTCCTGCAAAGGATTACAAAGGCGGAGCATACCGACAGTAGACCTTTTGGTCCATACCTTGGTCGGATGCGAAAAAAAGTCATAATGATAATATATCAATAGATAAAAAGTATAATAATGTAAATAACAAATAAAATACATAAATGCATCGGTATAGTTAAATAGTAAACAAACAGGTAAATAGTAAATAATAATAAATTGACATATAACTAATAATAAATGAAAATGAAACAGACAAATGATAACAAAACAAAAACAAATAATATACAGTAAAATAAATTATAATCATTACAGCATCTTGCCTAGGTGTATATCTAGATGATTCTTAAAGCTTCGAACTGAACTACATTGCACGACCTGTGCAGGGAGTTTATTCCATTCATTAACTACACGGTTGGCAAAGTTGTTTCTACCTACTTCCAAATTGAATCTATTTCCGGACAGTCTGAGACCATTGTTTTTTGTCTAATTCTCATTCAATGTGAAAATTTTGTCACTTTTGATGTTGTCAATTCCCTTTAGAATTTTAAAGACCTGTATCAAGTCACCTCTGAGTCTACGCTTTTTAGGGAAAACAGATTTATTTTTGATATTTGGAATCAGTTTTGTGGCTCGCCGTTGTACTTTTTCCAATCTGTCAATGTCTCTAATGAGATTCAGTGACCATACGGAAACAGCATTTTCCAAATGTGGACGAACTAACGATTTATATAGCTTGTTAATGAGTGATGGACTTTTGAAATCAAAAGATCGCGCAATCAGTCCTAGAATCTTATTTGCTTTCTCAGAGGCTGAAATACACAGCTTGGATGATTTGAGATCGTTACTGATAATTACGCCGAGATCTTTTTCACTATCCACTTTTGTTAACGAATTTCCAAATAACTTGTAATCGTACTTACTGTTATTTTTACCTATGTGCATTACCTTGCATTTACTTGTGTTAAATTTCATTAGCCACTTTTCAGACCATTGCTGTAATTTATCTAAATCTTCTTGAATATCTAATTGGTTTAAGTGATCATTTGCCATTCCGCACAGTTTTGTATCATCAGCAAATATGTAAACAGTAGATTTTAGTCCATGGTCTATATCATTTATATATACTATGAATAGAAATAGCCCAAGAACGGAACCCTGAGGAACTCCGCTAGTAACATTTTTCCTTCTCTTCTCCTCATCCTCCTCATTTTCCTCTTTTTTCTCCTCTCTCCCCTTTTTCCTTCTCTCTCTCTCTCTCTCTCTCTCTCTCTCTCTCTCTCTCTCTCTCTCTCTCTCTCTCTCTCTCTCTCTCTCTCTCTCTCTCTCTCTCTCTCTCTCTCTCTCTCTCTCTCTCTCTCTCTCTCTCTCTCTCTCTCTCTCTCTCTCTCTCTCTCTCACTCTCTCATCCGTTATAAAAATGCTAAATGGCAACATATATCAAGGCGACGGCATTCCAATAATTATAAAGACGCTTGCACATAGACATAAACACAAGTGTTTTAAAATAAATATTATAATTTGCCAATAGATTTAAGAGTGATATTATATATTCTTTATTATATTACTATAGGTAATAT
The DNA here is from genome assembly GCF_046742065.1 of Oratosquilla oratoria. Classification (NCBI taxonomy): domain Eukaryota; kingdom Metazoa; phylum Arthropoda; class Malacostraca; order Stomatopoda; family Squillidae; genus Oratosquilla; species Oratosquilla oratoria. The sequence continues at coordinate 547,704 of NC_134797.1, read as the reverse complement.
TCAAGCCAATAATATTACACAAGGTCGTCATCTTGATGTTCATTCACGATGTGGTTGTGTGTATGTGAGATTCTCCCTACATACACAGAATGGGGAGGATGTTCGACTCAGAGTGAACTGACATGGTTTTTCTCTAAGTTTAGATATTGGTTGGTTGATTATTCTCACTCTTTCAGTACGGGAAGAAGAGAACAGGATCATTTCATGCTAACCATTTAATTTTAAAGACTGCCTTTCAACCCCATAGTAATTTACTGACCCCTTTCGACCCCCTGGCAATCTACTGACCCCCTCTCGACCCCTTCGATGGTTTCATCGCACCCTGGAGGTCGATATCGACCCCCTAGCAATCTACTGGCCCCCTTTCGACCCCTTGGCTATTTGTCGACCCCTTGGATGGTCTCATCGACCCCTGGGGGTCGATATGGACCACGAACCCCTGGTCTAGACCATCAATGATCAGGAAGAAGAATAAGGACTGACGAGCTCTTACGATTTATTCTCAATCGTCAAAACCCATCGGCGGAAAGGTCGAGGAGGAGGAATTGGGCCCGACAGCAGAACCAGCAACAAGGAGTTGCGAATCAAGACAGCAACAGGACGGGTTCCATGGACAAAGATTGAACTCACAAAACTTAAGACTTAGAAACCACGTAGTGGTGAGCGCTGATGGAACGGGTTGTTTTAAGTGAAGATGAGATACATTTCTGGGTGGAGGTGATAGATGCTAAGGGACATGGAGCTGCCTAGTGTAGGCCTTACGGTCTCCTGAAATCTCCTCCATTCTTACGTTCAGAAACATTCCTCAGGCTGACACGATGTGGGCTAAGCAACGGCAGTGAAAGAAATCGCCTGGCGGTAGCATTAAGGAAAGGAAACAAAGACTGACCGGTTACAGAAGACCCGGTTAACCTCGGAAGAACCAGTTAAGGATCGCAGAGGTTCGTCTCCCTCCTCGACCTTCGGAGGCGTCAGCCTCTGGAAGCGGACGTAGTGGCGGCCGGGAACTCTACCAAATGCTCCACGGGTTGTGTGTGTGTGTGTGTGTGTGTGTGTGTGTGTGTGTGTGTGTGTGTGTGTGTGTTATACTTGAATTTTGAAATTAAATACCAAATCACTACCGTGGGTGTTACGGTAACTGCACATGATGGACGCGGTTTTTGGGATCAATTGTCGCAAACTGACTCGAAAGCCTCGTCAGAATGACGCCGTCGACCATTTTGGAAAAGAGAAGAAGAGTGTCGGAAGGATCACCTAGAGCGCACGAAAATGACTGACCGTGTCATTCACGCCTTCGGCAAGACCCTCCGGGCGATAAGAAAGAGCTGCCTCGGGGCGTTGCGAAGACTGTGCTTTTGTGTAGCCACCGAGGAAATGGCTTCAGGTATGACCAAAAAGGTCGAAGAAGCGGTGTTGGAACTTGAAGAAACCCAGCCCGTGTCCAGCCACCAAGAAGAACCAACAATGATTTCGGAAGTACTCCTGGAAGTGAACGTCAACGAAGACTCCTCCTCTCTGGAGCAGAAATCGATCGTTGGAAGAGACGAGGAACAAGAAACATTCGCGGAAAACAATGAAGAGCCTAAAGAGACTCACAAGCTCGTTTGCGATGACACGGAAGTAACGATCCAGAAAGAAGACGTTACTGAGAACAAGTGCATCGCTCGTGAGGATGATGTTAGCGTGGAGGGTAACGTAGTACTAGAAGAACACCACCCAGACCCAGCTACATCGTCGAAGACTGAAGATCTCGAAGAATCCGACGCAGATTCTACCGAGCTCCCGGAAACATGTGAGGAACAAGAGGGGAGTTCTGAGATCGAAGAAACCAGAGATCTCTCACCACATAGTCCTCAAACACAAGAACCTTTGCCGAACAACGTACGATGACAAGAGTCTCTTCAGTCCGTTGGGCCTTCACGCAGACAGCGAAGAGCCTTGAGGTACAAGATCTACCTCGCAGAAGTCATGCGAGAGGAAGCTGGCAAAGAACCCAAATCAAAGACCACTCTTCAGAAAATGGCAAAGAGAAGAATATCGGAATCTTCATCCGGCAGACACTCTCATAGAGGTGGACGCCAGCGCACCCGCGAGACTCGAAGAAGCGGTCAGGGACACGGAAGCCAGGTCGAGACGACGAACAGAAACGATCATCGAACAGGACGTAATCGTTCACACCGTCAAGACCAGTATGATAGCCATTACCCTGATGGCCACCAAAGGCAGAGCAACACGACCAGGGGAAACGCTGGTTACGATAACCGATCGTTCAGTTAAAGTACCCACGGAAACTGGCAGAAGAGTCGGGGTTCATACGGGCGGCTTCAGTATCAAAATAACAGAAATCAAAATTATTATCCAAATATTTACCGAGGAACTGCTTATGGACAATGTCGGTGTATGGCAAGACCCCAAAACCTGATATTTATGAACAAGAATATGAACTACGGTGGGTACTACCAGTACAAATAAAGCCTATGGTCATAGAATAGAAAAAATATATATATGAAATGTGCATATACGTATATATGAATATAGAAACAAAAAAATAAGATATACATAGAAATAAGGCAAAGGATAAGAAAAAAAAATAATAAAGAAATAAGTCCGCAAGTGTAAATATACACAACTTTCAACTGCGGCAGGGAATTCCCCTCAGCTGAATAAAGTCACCTCACTAGAGTCAAAATACACGAAATACATAAAAAAAAAAAAAAAAATTCACAAGTAATACGAGGAGGACAGTCGAAGGCCCTTGCATACCGGGTGGTACGTTTCCCTTGACCCCTGCTGTCGCCAGGCGATTCTGTTGCTCCCCGTGGCACTCCGCCTTTAGCGAAGCCAGTCTGCTGGTGGCGCATCATCCTAATCTCGGGTTCGAGTCTCGCACTCCTCTCCGGTTCCCATCAGAGACTGTTTGTTACCTGGTCCAGCAGTCACTCATAGCGCATAACACATAGGGCAAAGGTGACGGTTCCGGCCGCAGCTACTCAGCGCCTAATGGCGTAGGCTCCTGACAAAGACTTAACAAAGGCTCTCTGGATCCAGCGGGAGCGAGCATTTGCTATTTGATTCTGGCTAAGAACAGGTGAATTTAATCAAATTCCTTTTGTCCTTTGTAAAAAAAAAAAAAAAAAAAAAAAAAAAAAGTAGCATGTTCTGTAACTACTTCCGGGAGGTTGGTGTTCCCCTCCGCTTGCGAACAGACGGAGGCCCCCAGTTCACCAGCCAGGAGTTCAGGAGCTTTGCAGCACGATGGGGTGTGCGACACATTGTCACATCACCTCACTACCCGCAATCCAATGGCCATGCCGAGGCCGCCGTGAAGGCCATCAAGCACCTCATCCTCAAGGTGGCCCCTTCAGGCAACATAGATTGCGAGGAATTCGACCGAGGCCTCCTGGAACTTCGGAATACTCCCAACTTCACTGGTCGTTCCCCAGCTCAGGTGTTATATGGCCACCCCCTCCGCTCCTGCGTTCCGGCCCACCCAGATGCTTTCTCCACGGAGTGGCAGACCAAAGCGGAGGAATGCGACCGCCGCGCAGCAGCCCAGGCCAAGGATGCTGCAGATCGGTATGACAGCCATGCACGTGAACTCTCCAGGCTGCACGTCGGCCAGCACGTTCGGCTCCAGGACCCGAAGACCCACCGCTGGGACAAGGTCGGCATTGTCATGCGCGTTGGCAAAGCCAGGACCTATGAAATACGCACCACAAGTGGCCGCGTGTTGCAGCGTAACCGCCACTTCTTGCGCCCTGTCACCTGCACCCCTTCCCATCCACACGAGGCCCATAGCGAGGACCCACCTGCTGAATTGCGTCGCTCCAAGAGACTCCAGTGCAGATTGTCCGCACGAGACTAAAGTCTGCGGGCGCGAAAGGGGGAAGGGAGGTGTGGGTTAGTAATACCCCGTCTGGCGACATGTGGCAACTCGCATGCCCGAGGCCTAGGCATGCATAGGTGCTTAGCAACAGTGCGTGAGTGAGAGATTGTAGAGGGACGCGGAGTTACGCATGAGCGCTATAATGAACTATGTTATTCTAGTGTATCTTCTTGTAACTGTATTAACATTAAGGCTGAATGTACTTAAGAACCTACAGTGTGTATTATTAGCCCTCGACCAACACACACATCGCCGCAGTGGTGTCCCTTGGGGATTTTATTCTGGCTGACGATACATTATCAGTTTCTTTTTATTGTAATAAGTGAACCTAGAAATGTCAACAAATAGAACTAAAAGTCATACAGATAAGCACTAAGACTGATCCCATTGAGACTACATGCGTGTCTTATGGGCTCCACTGAAAACGTGGCAGTGCACTCGATCGTAGAATTCTAGTGAAGTGTTTCAGTGGGGAATAAATATGGAAAAAAGGTTAACTGAACCGCGTTACAGCAAAAGAATTTTTGTGGTATTTGTGATTAAGAGATCAAAAGCTTGGACAAACAACAATGAAAACACAAATGATTAACACACTGGTAAAGAGAATATGCGTACACAAATGTTTAGGGACAGAAACAAAACTATTACATGGTTAGCATTGAGCTGAGGGGTTTGACCGTTCTCTGCATCTGTGGGTAGGTGTAATTACGTGCATGTATATGTGATTCACCATGATCTTGAATCACGTGTTGGACTCGTGATCGACATCTATTACTCAACAGCATGAGAGAGCTCATATATGTCCAGTCTATGGGTAATGCTGTGACAAAAAAGAAAAGAAAAAATAATCGAATACGGACCACTGGAGAGCAGTAGCGAACGCTACCACTGTGCCGTCAAACCGCGTTGGATTAGATATGTGTGTGTGGGGAGGTATGTGTGAGTGTGTGCGTGCGTGCGTGCACGTGTGGTGGTGTCAGGCAGCAGCAGCAGCAGCAGCACATTCGCCCCCTTTCTTTGAGGAGACTGCTGCGGGCACGAACGAGAGAGGTCGCTGCGGGTTCGCCGTTAATTATTGCAGACATTTTTTTTTCCGGGACCAGTGTCTGTGCGGGCGCCAACGAGAGTGGAATGATATTACAGGTCAACTCGAGAGATCGGTGATTGGGTGCTGCAAGATGGACGACACGAAAGAGAGAGAGAGAGAGAGCTGCCGCCCGTTCCCAAGAAGACCCACTGAATTCGCCTCGTCCAGGCAGCAGCCCCCCCCCCCCCCCGTGGAGGTGACTGACTGACGCCCGGCCTCAATGTTGGTCCAGTGAGACATTTCCTCAATCTGTTGTCCAATGTTGGTCCAATGGGCCATTTTCTCAATCAGTTGTCCAATGTTGGTCCAGCGGGCCCAGTTTCTCAATCTGTTGTCCAATGTTGGTCCAGTGGGCCACTTTCTCGATCTGTTGTCCAATGCTGTAGGAGTTTGTGGTGGCCAGGAGAGGAGAGAGAGAGGAGAATTGATGGTGGCCAGGAGAGGAGAGGAGAGGAGAGTTGGTGACTCAAGAGGAGGAGAGAGAGGAGAGTTGGTGTCTGAGGAGGAGGAGGAAAGGGAGAGAGGAGAGTTGGTGACTGGGGAGGAGGAGAGGGAGAGGGTAGAGTTGGTGAGTGAGGAGAAAGGTAGAGAAGAGAGTTGGTGACTGAGGAGGAGAGAGAGGAGAGTCGGTGATTAAGGAAGGAGAGAGAGAGAGAGAGAGGGGGGAGAGTTGGGGATTGAGGAAGGAGAGAGAGAGAAGAGTTGGTGACTGAGGAGGAAGGGGAGAGAGATGGAGGAGAGTTGGGGATTGAGTGGGAGGGAGGAGAGATAGCCATGAGTTGGTAGACAGATGCAGGAGATACTATGGGGACATGATCCATGTTTGGTAACTAAAATAGGAGATATTTGGTTAAGTGGGGGTGAGGTACTCGCTGGGTGTATGTGCGGGGGTGGGGGAAGAGTTCCTGTTGGTCAGGTTGCGTGGGAGGACGACGGAGGTGGGGCCTTGGTAACAGGAGGTGATCAAGAGCTAGGCACGCCATGGGAAGGATCTTCGCCTCTCAGAGCAGAAGTGGTTTCCGACAGACTTCAAGGAAGGCTCCCAGTTTGATGTTCCTCTGTCTTAAATGAGTATTGTGATTTGCATTTCTGAAAATAAGCTAATTGTATATCATAATGTGATGGCAACATAATACAAAACTGAAGGTACTAGTTTCCTTGTTAACTGGGTGTAAAGCGAACATTGTATTAGTTCGTATGAATTTGGCAATAACCTTTATATTTGGGTAACATTTGAGATGACTGATCTGATGACCGTTGCCCCGCCCCCCCTTTTTTTGAGCCACCTCTGGGATTGGGAGTTGTAAAGCATTGCTGTTCTGTTGCCCTGCACAGCACCTGTACCTTCTTCACCTGGCAGATGCCCTGCGAAGCACCTTCCTGCCTGCCTGCCTGCCCCATCCTCTTTCCTGCAATCTTCAGCCAAACAGGACAAGGAACCTATGCAAGCAAGCAAGCAAGCAAGCAAGCCAGGTAGGTCTGGAAGACGCGTGCATACTGCGCACCCGTGGCAGTGCCCGTCCTAACGGGCCTTTGGTTATTGTGGATTATTCCTTCTTGGCATTCGCAGCAGAAAGATCTCAAACACTAATGTGGCTCTTTATTACTTTGAACTTTATCAAATTCAGGTTGGACAAAATTGTAGTTATATTTGGGAACGAGGTAAAACTTGGCAGCATTTTTTCCAGCTATTGCAGTTGATCAGTGCATCCTTCCATACTTGGGGTATGGAAATGGTTTTCTCAAGCTGCCACAACTGGGACTGCCGTGGAAGGACCAGCACCGCTATCCTATGGCTCCGCTGGGGCCGTATACACAAAACTTTTTTGTTAGCCTTAACAATCTCTGCTAGCTAACAGAAAACCACTAAAAGTTATACACCAATGCTTAACTAACAAATGTTAGCTAGTAAACAGTTGTTTGTCAATTCCCGCTAAACAGTGCTGAACTTAGCAGCTTATGAACATGTAAATGGACGTATTATTAAAGATTGCACACATAAAACAGTGTTATTAATGCAGTTGTTCAGAATTTATTAATAGAGTATCATGATAGCACATAGATATCGTATGTATGGTTTTTTAGGAGTACTTATTAACCAAGGACAGATATTTTTGGACGAAGGCGCATTGTACAGGCGGCCGCGCCACATTCAAATCTTCCGACAGAAGACAATTATTTCAGAGGATATAGACATGGTAGAAAAATCACAGAAAAAGAAAAGGAAGCCAAACTGGTCACAAGAGGAAACTCTCCTCTTGCCCAACGTGATTATGGAGAAAAAAATAATTATAAATGGGCGATTCAAGCCAAGTTTAAACCACGAGGACAAGAGGGAGGCATGGTAAAGCACGTTGATGCTGTGGTATCGTTTTCTGTTTACATATAGTTCATCGACACTTGGAGCCACAATTCTAATGTTTGTGCCATCTATGGTACCCACAACACCGGGAAACCTACAGTCTTCCATGAACTCTGCTTGTTTTACTTGCACTTCTTGGCGAGTCAATGGGAATTTTACAAATTGAGTTACAATATCTGGTTCTGATAGTGCATCAATTGTTTGAGTAATGACATGGCTGATTGTTGCTTGCGAGGTCCCAAAGTCGTCACTGCTGCATTTTACCTGTGGCTAAATATCATAGGGTAATTGCCACCTTCGTCTCAGGACTCAGTGGTCGATTCCGTTCTGTTCGGGATTGAAGTTTGTCCCTCACTAAATCAGCCATTGTTATTATACCAGCACGGTTCATTCTGAAGCGTTTGATGAGTTCGTCATCATTGTACTCGTTAAATATGTCCCGTCGCTGTCAATAAACTCGCTGTCGTCTTTGAAGTTGTTGTTGTTGCTCCGCCATATTCTCTACTAACAGGAATTTGTTAAGAGCTTAATAGTCCTCCACAGCACTTTTACCTTAACAATACTTTTAAGGCCCTAACAAGTTTTCTGTATCCACTGTTAGTGCTTAACAGCTAAATGTTAGCCTTAACAGGAATTTGTTACCCTTAACAGCTATTTGTTAGTGCTAGCAAGTTTTGTGTATACGGCCCCTGATCTTTACTGGAGAAGAGAAGGGTAGACTATCATCAGCATTGTGTTACTACTGTCGTGTGGATGAAGTTCGCCTAATTCCCCAATCTTCACTGCGATACTGGTATACTTTACAAGTCTTTGTACGCGACCGACCGACCACCTTTCTACACGAAGTTGTTTTGCCTCTCGTGCACAAAGGGGAGCTCATTGGGAGAGAGAAAGGAAAAAAAAGTTCATAGTACACACGATGAAGATTTGACAAGTTTAAATACTCTCGTTCTACCGGTCGGCCTGCTTTCAATTCAATTTTCCGGGTCTACTGGCTTATTCTTTATATATATATATATATATATATATATATATATATATACATATATATACATATATATATATATATATATATATGTATATATATGTATATATATATGTATGTATATATATATGTATATATATGTGTATATATATATATGTATATATAAATGTATATATAGATGTATATATATGTATATATGTATTTATATATGTATATATATATGTATGTATATATGTATATATATATGTATATATATATGTATATATATATATATATATATATATATGTATGTCTGTACATATATATATATTTATATATATTCATATATATATATATATATACATATACGTGTGTGTGTGTATATATATATATATATATATTGGTAAATTTCTTTTGCATGATCTTTCGTCACTTTCACCATCTGGCCTAAATAGTTATACTCTTCAACTTCTTCAAGACTCTCATCATCGATTATAATCTCTTTACTTTGAACTTTCGTGTTGAACATTACTTTGGTTTTACTCTTATTCATTTTTAAGCCTACTTTGAGACTTTCCTTGTTCAGATCACTCAGCATATCTTGCAAGTCTTCCGTTTTTTTCTGAAATAAGAATAATGTCATCTGAAAATCTTCCCAACTCAACCTTCTGAAAATCTCTTCCAAACAAGCTGTAAATAATTTGGAAGAGATCTTGCAAGTCTTCCGTTTTTTTCTAAAATAAGAATAATGTCATCTGAAAATCTTAGGTGGTTCATTTATTCGCCATTAATCTTCAGACCTTTCTCTTCCCAACTCAACCTTCTGAAAATCTCTTCCAAACAAGCTGTAAATAATTTGGGTGAAATGGTATCGCCTTGCCGTACTCCTTTCTCGATCTTGATCTTTTCTGTATCTTTGTGTAGTCGAATTATAGCGGTACCTTTCGCAAAATCAGAAGGGTAGAATTAGGGGGGAACGAGAAGGAGATTATTCCTGTGGGGGACGACTTCGAGGTCTTTGTAATAGACTCAAAACAGGAAAGCAACGCTACACTAACCTCTTAAAAATGACAGCAAGGTAATTAATAGATTTCTACCCCAGTGTTCTGCTGCCTGGTGATTTCATTCAGTTGCAAAACAATGCCTTTACTTAAATCAATGAATTCTATATAACCTGTGAACAGTGGGTAACTCGTGGTCGATCAACTATCTTTTTTTCGGGAGAAGAAGAGGACTTCTTTTATGACCTTACCTCCGGGTTTCTTCCCGACGTTGTTCTACTTTGACGTAACATCCTTTGATATTGCCTGATTAATTAATAAGCATAAAGAAGTCGGAATTTAGCTTGAGATTGTTGGGAATCTTACGTAGACTTTCTCCTGACTGGGAAAGTCTACATAAGACTCCCAACATTTAGTCGGCCGGCCAGGTACTTACTCCGCCACCGCAGCCTCTCCTTCTTCGAGAGCTCTTCCAGTAACACACAGTCCGGGCTTTTGGATAATTCAGACCTTCCTTCTTTTGTGAGGGAAGGACCAATTAAACTAGACGAACTTGCCGCCGACTCTGTCGCCGGTTCATCCTCTATGGAACACACCTTGTGTTATTGGTAAACTCTCCTCCCTCCTTCCTTCCCCTCATATGAACCTACTACACTTTCCTTCCTCCATTCCTTTTCACCTTTCTAATGTTTCATCTCTCCCTGCCTTCTCTCTTTCACGTACTTCCTTTTCTCTTCTCTCTATTCTCCCCTCTCTCCTTAGTGGAACAATGCAGACGACAGGTCCGCCCGTGAAATGGCTTTCTGTGGTTACGCAACTGGTCTCGAATTACAGGAGCAGCCTCCTCCTCCTCCTCGCTCGATGATCCAACCTAACGAACCAACAAACGCCTTCATTCCTCCTTTCCTTCCTTTCTTCCTTCCTTCCCGCAGGAACCTTCCACAGAGGGGTGTCCACCTTTCTTCCCCAAAATCCCAAGATCCCTGCGCCCTACCTCCCTCCCTCCCTCCCTACTTCCATCCTTTGCTGGGTCCGGAACATGATTGTAACGAGTTAACTTGGCGAGTCGCCTCCTGCGTCGTCAATAAGATATTGAGGAGTTGAAGGGGAGGGGAGGGGAGGGGAGGCGTTACAAGGTCGGTCCTGCGTTGACGAACATTGTGTGTGTGTGTATGCGTGTGTGTGTGTGTGTGTGTGTGTGTGTGTGTGTGTGTGTGTGTGTGTGTGTGTGTGTGTGTGTGTTTGTGTGTGTGTGTGTGTGTGTGTGTGTGTGTGTGTGTGTGTGTGTGTGTGTGTGTGTGTGTGTGTGTGTGTGTGTGTGTGTGTGTGTGTGTGTGTGTGTGTGTGTGTGTGTGTGTGTGTGTGTGTGTGTGTGTGTGTGTGTGTGTGTGTGTGTGTGTGTGTGTGTGTGTGTGTGTGAGAGAGAGAGAGAGAGAGAGGGCGGGGAGGGAGATAGAGAATAATGAAAGGACAACGTTTCACTGTTGGACGGAGACGAGAGTGTTAACAGGGGGGGGGAGGGTCATTAACGATGACAGGGGGGTCAGTGCCAGAGGAGGTCAAAGGTCGGAGGTCATCATCGACTTTAGGGGAGCCGGAGAGAGGTGGAGTAGGTGGAGGAGGAGGAGGAGGAGGAGTCCACGAAGGAGCGAGAGCAGGGGCTGCTGGACTCCTCAGGGGCTTCCACAAGAGGTGGAGGAGGAGGAGGAGACGGCCATGACTGAGTCGCGTTCATTCCAAGTGTTTCTATACAAAGACGTAGATAGAGGTTCACCTGACTTTTGGTTTCAGACGGCGTACCACTACGTTCCTATCTCCTTCTATATCCTATTCTTCGGCAGTGCCCCCTCCCCTTCCCTCCCCTCCCTGGCGGCTGTGCCTTTGTCTTGGAATGTCCACAGACAGACAGAGATCTCCTGCGGTTTTGTCAGTCTGGTCAGCTTAACGAGGCTTTGCTCTGTGGTACTTTCATTATTTTTGAGACATGGCTCACAGGTAAGCTTATGCATATCACATGTATTAATACAAAACATATATATATAATATAATATATATAATATATTATATTATATATATTATATATATTACATATATATACATATATATATATGTATATACATACATATGTATATATATATATATATGTACATTTATAATATACATATATATACATATATATATGTATATATGTATATACATATATATATACATATATACATATATATATATAACATACATATATATGCATATAAATATATGTATTTATATAATATACATACATATGTATATATATATGTACATATATAATATACATATATATACATATATATATATATATATATATATATATATATATATATATATATACTGTATATATATATATATATATACTAAACATCCATACACATCCACCTGCCAAGTATACCCTTGTGGTTATCCTCATATATTCTAATCTAAAACATTTTGTTTCTACCTAACAAGAAACGCTCAGAATGAAAAAAAAAAAAACAATCTTCCAGATACTGTACATCAAAGGAGAAGTAAAGAAACAAACGCATCGAATTATAGAATTTGTTGAAAGAATCCCCCGGCTCCAAAAGATTCATTCACTCACTTATGTAAAAGTTCCTGAAGGAGGCTAATTAACTTAATTGCAAGCTTAATAAGCCACTCTAACTAATCAACACTTTCAAGTACTCACCAAGTTCAGGAGCATCGCATGCTTAACAACGGGTAACAAACACTGAGGATAGTCTGGGACTGGATAAACACTGAGGGGCTGCAGCCGAGGGGCTGCAGCCAACCGTGTCTACGACAGAACGTCGAAAGACAGAATGTCGAAAGGTCAAAATGATAAAAATGTCGACACGACATATGGTCGAATGCGACATAATGTCGAAATATGCATTACACTGATCATTCGGTCATGTGTGCCTTTTATATTAGTGGCACTTGACTAATCATGACTAAAAGAGGTTGTTTGAAGTTGGATATTGTTTTAAAGAAAATCTTACTCGGCAATAAAGACCGATATATATTTCCCAGATTACTCGACCCATCATGAAGGCTCTTGAGATGTCGGATGAAGGGGGGGGACAAAGCAGTGAACTGCTGCTGTTTAAGTCTCTGTGCAAAACCGCCGTCGTTCGTTCACGTACATTTCACGCAAACCCACATCCACACAATACCTTTCTCCAGTGCGGCGCTTGAGCAAAGTGAAAGAAGAAACAGGCTTCGACCTTCTGCACAAACAGGATGATATCCTTTGCAGCTTCCATCGCAGCACGTTCAAAGTCACTTCTGTAAACATTGACTCTGAGATCCAGACCGGGTTGTGATGCAGCTTCTTGGATGGCTGGCTGAGAAGATACGACAATGAGCGTCTTTGGTGTTCTTGGTTGTCAACACGAAAAGGAGAGGCAGCATTTGCTGCCCCATCAATGGTGCATGCAGGGTACATGTAGAGTTGATCAAACAATCCCAGAGGGACGTCAACAGTGCCATCACCGTACCATACTGAAGAATTTGATCAATTTCTCAGGTTGTTGTTTGAACAAATCACTATGATCCGATCATTGTTGCCAAAACTGATATCAGCCATAATCCAAGGGTTCCCCCCCCTTGTTTTGTCTTGATATGAGGATCAGGTAGGGTAAGGTCTGTAGCACTACGAGGTAAACCCGGCTGGCTTTTATGACGCTGCCTCTGAATCAGCCTTTTGATGCTCAGCTCCTCCGGAAGATATCTACGAACCTCTCCTAGAAAATGGCGGCTGGAGAGTTCTTGGCATATCATTCGCGACGTCGTCCCTTCCAAAGTTTCTTTGGCGATGCGCCTAATCCTGGACATCGATTGCTGGACCTTAACCCTTGCACGATTTAGTCCATGTATATTGTGAGCTTTTGTGGCTACTATCACATCATCAACAGTTACAGCTTTTCCTGAACAGGCATGGTCCTCGCAGCGCCAGTATATTTTTTCCTTAACACATTTGTTTTTGGTGCAAAGGAAACCTTAGTATGAAAGATTTTTTTCCTAATTTTTAGCAACGAAGAGTTCTGCCATGTTTTCTTTGTATTGTATTCGAATGAATGTAGTTCAAGAATTGATTTTGAAATTAGAATATTCACTTATGTACAGTCAAGAAAGTTAATTAGGGATAGCACCAAGTTTTTGGTGGATATTTGTTATTGCTGTTGAGCGTGAACACAGGCTTGCATTTTTCGTTCGATATCTGAAATTTCGACATTATGTCGCAGTCGAAATTCTGTCGTTTTGGCATTCTGTCGTTTCGACGTTCTGTCTTTCGACATCGTGTCGTGCACCGTATGACATCATGTCGCTCTCGCAGTACAAAAACCTCACAAACTGTTATATTTCGTGTTTATCACTTTATGAAATCATATTTCCATTTTCTATAAAAGATATATATATTTGAATAAATTATAAAATCAAAACTAAACAGATTAACACAAACCCACGCAAAGTAACCTTTCCCACGTTATGACGTCATGTCGCTCTCGCAGTACAAAAATCTTATAAACCGTTATATTTCGTGTTTATCACTTTATGAAATTATATTTTATGGAGTTTCTTATATAAAATAAATGTTTTGAATAAATTGCAAAATGAAAACTAAATAGATTAACACAAACCCTAGCAAAGTGACCTTTCGCTCTTTATGACGTCATGTTGCTCTCCCAGTACAAAAATCTTATCAACTGTTTTATTTCTTGTTTATCACTTTATGAAATTAAATTTCACGTTATTACATTAAAGAAATATATTTGAATTAATTACATAATCAAAACGAAATAGATTAACACAAACACACGCAAAGTAACCCTTCGCACGTTATGACGTCATGTCCCTCTCGCAGTACAAAAATCTTATAAATTGTTATATTTCGTATTTATCACTTTATGAAAGGGTATTTCATGTTTTTTATATAAAAGAAATATATATGGATAAATTACAAAATTAAAACTAAATAGATCAACACAAACCCACGCAAAGTAACCTTTCATTCGTTATGACGTCATGTCGCTCTCGTAGTACAAAAATATTATAGACTGTTATGTTTCGTGTTTATCACTTTATGAAATTATATCTAAAGTTTTATACATAAAAGAAATATATTCGAATAAACTACAAAATGAAAACTAAATAGATTAACACAAACCCACTCAAACTAACCTTTTCGCTCGTTATGACGTCATGTCGCTCTCGCAGTACAAAAATCACATAAACTATTATATTTCGTATTTATCACTTCATGAAATTATATTTCACATTTCTATATAAAAGATATATATTTGAATACAGTATATTACAAAATGAAAACTAAATAGATTAACATAAACCTACGCAAAGTAACCTTAAACTCGTTATGACATCATGTCGCTGTCGCAGTACAAAACTCTCATAAACTGTTATATGTCATGTTTATCACTTTATGAAGTTATATTTTACGGAGTTTTTTATATAAAAGAAATATATATGAATAAATTACAAAATGAAAAATAAATAGATGAACACAAACTCACGCAAACTAACTTTTCGCTCGTTATGACGTCTTGTCGCTCTCCCAGTACAAACATCTTATAAACTGTTATATTTCGTGTTTATCACTTTATGAAATTATATTTCACGTTTTCTACATTAAAGAAATATATTTGAATTACATAATCAAAACTAAATAGATTAACACAAACACACGCAAAGTAACTTTCGCACATTTTGACGTCATGTCGCTCTCGCAGTACAAAAACCTTATAGACTGTTATATATCGTGTTTATCACTTTATAGAATTATCTTTCACGTTTTTTATATAGAAGAAATATTTTGAATAAATTACAAAATGAAAACTATATAGATTAACACAAACCCTTGGAAAGTAACCTTTCGCATGTTGTGACGTCATGTCGCTGTCGCAGTACAAAAATATCATTAACTGTTATATTTCGTATTTATCACTTTATGAAATTATATTTCACGTTTTTACATAAAAGAAATATATTCGAATAAGCTTCAAAATGAAAACTAAATAGATGAACGCAAACTCATGAAAAGTAAACTTTCGACCATTATGACGTCATGTCGCTCTCGCAGTAGTAAAATATTCTATACTGTTGTATTGCGTGTTTATCACTTTATGAAATTACATTTCACGTTTTTTTATATAAAATAAATATATATGAATAAATTACAAAATGAAAACTAAATAGATTAACACAAACCCACTCAAAGTAACCTTTCGCTCGTTATGACGTCATGTCGCTCTCGCAGTACAAAAATCTTATAGATTGTTATATTTCGTGTTTATCACTTTATGAAATTGTATATCACGTTTTTTATATAAAAGAAATATATATGAATAAATTACAAAATGAAAACTAAATAGATCATCACAAACCCACGCAAAGTAACCTTTCGCTTGTTATGACGTCATGTCACTCTCGCAGTACAAAAATCTTATCAAGTGTTATATTTCGTGTTTATCACTTTATGAAATTATATTTCACGTTTTTTACATAAAATAAATATATTCGAATTAACTACAAAATGAAAACTATATAAATTAACAAAAACCCACGCAATGTAACCTTTCGCATGTTATGACGTAATCTCGCTCTCGCAGTACAAAAATCTTATAAACTGTCATATTTCATATTCATTACTTTATGAAATTGTATTTCACGTTTTTATATAAAATAAATATATTTGAATAAATTACAAAATGAAAACTAAATAGATTAACTCAAACCCACGCAAAGTAACCTTTCGCGCGTTATGACGTAATGTCGCTCTCGTAGTACAAAAATCTTATAAACTGTTATATATTGTGTTTATCACTTTATAATATTATATTTCTCGTTTTTTAAATAAAAGAAATATATTCGAACAAACTACAAAATGAAAATTAAATTGATTAACACAAACCCACGCAAAGTAACCTTTCGCGCGTTATGACGTCATGTCGCTCTTGCAGTACAAAATCTCATAAACTTTATGGAATTGTATTTCACATTTTTATATAGAATAAATATATTTGAACAAATTACAAAATGAAAACCAAATAGATTAACACAAACTCACGCAAAGTAACCTTTCGCGCGTCATGACGTCATGTCGCTCTCGCAGTACAGAAATCTCATAAACTGTTATATCTCGTGTTTATCACTTTATTAAATTATTTTTCACGTTTTTAGTATGAACGAAATATATTTGAACAAACTACAAAAAGAAAACTAAATAAATTAACACAAACCCACACAAAGTAACCTTTCGCGCGTTATGACGTCATGTCGCTCTCGCAGTACAAAAATCTTATAAACTGTTATATCTCGTGTATATCACTTTATGAAAATATGTTTCACAGTTTTTATGTAAAAGAAATATGTCTGACTTAAAAAAAAAAAAAAAACTAAATCGATTAACACAAACCCACGCAAAGTAACCTTTCAATCGTTATGACGTCATGTCGCACTCGCAGTACAAAAATCTCATAAACTGTTATATTTCATGTTTATCATTTTATTTTATAATATTTCACGTTTTTATATAAAAAAAATATATTTGAATAAATTACAAAATGAAAAATAAATCATTTGACACAAACTCACTCAAAAGTAACCTTTCACCATTATGACGTCATGTCGCTCTCGCAGTCTAAAAATCTCATAAACTATTACATTTCGTATTTATCACTTTATGAAATTATATATCATGTTTTTCATATAAAAGAAATATATCTGAATAAATGACAAAATGAAAACAAAATAGATTAACACAAACCCACGCAAAGTAACCTTTTGCACGTTATGACGTCATGTCGCTCTTGCAGTACTAAAATCTTATAAACTGATATATTTCGTGTTTATCACTTTATTAAATTGTATTTCGCGTTTTTATATAAAAGAAATATATATGAATAAATTACAAAATGAAACCTAAATAGATTAACACAAACCCACGCAAAGTAACCTTTCGCGCGCTATGACGTCATGGCACTCTCGCAGTACAATTTTTTTTATAAACTGTTATATTTTGTGTTTATCATTCTATGAAATTATATTTCACGTTTTGATATAAAAGAAATATATTCGAATAAACAACAAAATGAAAGCTAAATAGACTAACACAAACCCACGCAATGTAACCTTTCACTCGTTATGACGTCATGTCGCTCACGCAATACAGAAATCTCATAAACTGTTATATCTCGTGTTTATCACTTTACGAAATTATATATCACGTTTTTTATATAAAATAAAAATATATTTGAATAGATTGCAACAGGAAAACTAAATAGATTAACACAAACCCACTCAAAGTAACCTTTCGCACGTTATGACGTCATGTCGCTCTCTCAGTACAAAAATCTTATAAAATGTTATATCTCGTGTTTATCACTTTATGGAATTATTTTTCACATTTTTTATATAATAGAAATATTTTTGTCTTAAAAAAAATAAAACTAAATAGATTTACACAAACCCACGCAAAGTAACCTTTCGCGGGTTATGACGTCATGTTGCTCTCGCAGTACAAAAATCTCATAAACTGTTATATTTCCTGTTTATCACTTTATGAAATTATTTCACGTTTTTTTTTTATATAAGATAAATTTATTTGGATAAATTACAAAATAAAAACTAGATTAACACAAACCCGGGCAAAGGTAACCTTTTGCATGTTATGAAGTCATATCGCTCTCGCAGTCCAAAAATCTCATAAACTATTATATCTTGTGTTTATCACTTTATGAAATTATATTTCACGTTTTTATATAGAAAAAATATATTTGAATAAACTACAAAACGAAAACTAACTAGATTAACACAAACCCACGCAAAGTAACCTTTCGCACGTTATGACGTCATGTCGCTCCCGTAGTCGAAAAATCTCATAAACTGTTATATTTCGTGGTTATCACATTATGAAATAATATTTCACGTTTTTATATAAAATAAATATATTTGAATAAATTAAAGAATATGTACTAAAGAGATTAACACAAACCCACGCAAAGTAACCTTTTGTGCGTCATGACGTCATGTCGCTCTCGCAATACGAAAATCTCATTTCGTGTTTATCACTTTATGAAATGATATTTCATTTTTTTATAATAGAAATATATTTGAATAAATTTGTTATTACGAACATATAATATATATATATATATATATATATATATATATATATATATATATATATATATATATATATATATATATATACATATATATATACTAGCCAAATTACCCGCGCGTTGTCGCGAGTTCATGAATAGTCCTTAACCTAACCATACCCCACCTTAACCCTAACCAAAATATATTTTTTAATGAAATATAGTTATGCAAGTACCTGGAGGGATAAGGTATCAGAATATATATGGTTATGGGGGTCTATCTCCCATTTCTTGATGTTCTGGTGAAAGAGGGAGAAGAAACTTTCAACACCTCGGTTTATGTTAAATCCACCATTCAAGGACATTGCCTAAATGGATCAAACGAGTGAGTGCCCTCACAGGTACAAGGATTTGAGAAAATGTGCCTCTATTAGAAGAGCCCTCACAAAACACACTGCAACAACTGGAGGGCCGTGCACTCAGAGTTGGAGAGGAAGGGCCACGCAAGTCCTCATCAACAACGGATTTGCCAACAAAGACATTGAAAGAATAACTAAGAAGGTAGTGGACACGCGGTATCTAAAAAAGGAAGATGACCAAACACCAAAAAATATCATTAATATACTTTATAAATCATTCTTCTCCACGGCATACAAAAAAGACGAGAGAATTATGAAGCAAATAATCAGAAGGAACATCAAGCCGACTTCCGCAGACACCAAAATTATTTTTAACATATATTACCAAAATAAGACGACATCAAGCCCACTCATCAAGAACAACAAGCCCATCACCGATAAACTTCAGAGATCTCATGCTATATAGAGGTATACGTGTAACCTTGGGGACTGCGCAGCCCAACATTCTTCCTATATTGGTATGACCACCATGAAGCTGTCGCGTAGACTTTCATACCATCTGACAGCAGGTGCTCCTAAGAATCACTCCAAAGATACTCACCACACCATCTTACGAGGGGAAACCCTGGTCAACAACACAGAAATTTTTGCCACTGGTCACCAACACCCTCGAAGACTACCTATCCTGGAGGCTCTATACATGAAAGATCTTTCCCCAAACCTCAATATACAAGCCCATGACCTGCAAGCGTTACCCAGCGTTAGGAGGTCGTCCGCCCATTACGGTGCTGGGGGGTGCAAACTGATGACGTCACGCACCGCTCAGCCAATGGGAGAACAGACCG
Source organism: Oratosquilla oratoria (assembly GCF_046742065.1). NCBI lineage: Eukaryota > Metazoa > Arthropoda > Malacostraca > Stomatopoda > Squillidae > Oratosquilla > Oratosquilla oratoria. Next base: position 528,066 of record NC_134797.1, on the reverse strand, counting down.
TATCTAACCCGCAGCAATCCAGCCAATCACCACCCACCTTCCGGATATAAAAGTTGATGATATTGATGGAATCTCCATTACTTCAATTGTCACTGAAGAAGCACCAGGAGGTGCGAAAATGCGTTTTGGCTTTCGACTATTTCTATCTCATGGCATACGGAGGCGAATTACTCGAACTCCTGTCCTGCCTATGAAAGGCAAAGTCGCCTTACAAAACAGAGAGAAGATTGACAAAAAGCTTTGTTACAACAAGCTTGCCATTTCATTCAATGATATATATATGTACATATATATATATATATATATATATATATATATATATGCATGAGAAATCACATAAACTCGTGATTCTAAATATGCGGAAAAACCACCAAGGAAAAAGAAAAACTGATGACCAAGCGCTTTCGTCTATTCAGACATCCTCAGGGTACATAGAAAAGAAAAAGTACACAAGAATATATACAAAGAGTATGAGGTCAGGGAAGGAACCAGGAGAGGTTGCGAGGATCTAATGTCAACCTGACCCGTTCGCGGCAGCGGACGTTTGGGCTACTACTTTTTTCACAATAAAATTGTCTAATTTATACATACCATGACTTAAATTTAAGTTATTGACAAATGCATCTTTGATCAGACTGGATTCTATTATATTTCTCGTCAAATATGACTTATCTTTAACAATTTCTTTAGCACCCTCCCAATTTATACAATGATTAAAATCCCTTAGGTGAATAAATAAGGCATTAGAAATTTGCCCACTCTTGACGCTATACTGATGTTGTTTTAACCTTACTTTTAATTCTTTTCCAGTCTGACCAATATAGCATTTGTCGCAATTTTTACATGGAATTGAATATATACATCCTTCTTCCTTATATGGAGAGTTTTTAATTAAAAGACTTCTAACTGTATTGGAGTTCTTAAATGCCACTTGGATGTTGAAAGTCTTAAGAATATGTGGTAGTTTGACGAAATTCTCGTTGAAAGGCAGTACAAGTAGGTTCTTTACATTAAAAGTTTTACTAGCTTTTTCCTCGTAGAAAGATTTCTTTGCCGATTTATAAGAAATCTCCACGAGGTGCTTAGGATATTTTAATTTTGAAGCTATGTTAGATATTCTTAAGAGTTCATCATCCAAAAACTCCGGACTGCAAATTCTATGGGCTCTCAGAAACATTGATGACAACACTGACATCTTTGTCCTGCAATGATGAGACGAATAAAAATGTACGTATGAAAGAACATTGGTGGGTTTTCTATAGACATCAAATTTGAAGGACCTTTCCTTTCTGTAAATCATTACATCAAGGAAAGGTAAATGATTATTTTCTTCTATTTCCATGGTAAATTTAATGGAAGGGACCAAGGCATTGAGTTCAGTTAAGAACAAAGTAGGATCATCATTTGCAGGCCAAATACATAAGATATCATCAATGTATCTGTACCATGTGACAAAATGGGGGAGAATCTTAGGTAATAATTTAGTTTCAAAAAATTCCATGTAAAGATTGCTAAGAACTGGAGAAAGTGGGTTACCCATAGCCATACCAAACTTTTGCTGGAAAAAATTACCGTCAAATACAAAATATGAGTCAACAATGCATAATTTAATTAATTCAATGATAGTGGTGGTAGGCAGTGGCAACTCATGTTTCTTCAATTCTTCTTCAAGATACAACAATAAATCAAAAACCGGTACACGAGTAAATAACGAGGTAACATCATAACTTATTAACTTAAAATTAAATTTATTACCATTTTAAGTTAATAAGTTATGATGTTACCTCGTTATTTACTCGTGTACCGGTTTTTGATTTATTGTTGTATCTTGAAGAAGAATTGAAGAAACATGAGTTGCCACTGCCTACCACCACTATCATTGAATTAATTAAATTATGCATTGTTGACTCATATTTTGTATTTGACGGTAATTTTTTCCAGCAAAAGTTTGGTATGGCTATGGGTAACCCACTTTCTCCAGTTCTTAGCAATCTTTACATGGAATTTTTTGAAACTAAATTATTACCTAAGATTCTCCCCCATTTTGTCACATGGTACAGATACATTGATGATATCTTATGTATTTGGCCTGCAAATGATGATCCTACTTTGTTCTTAACTGAACTCAATGCCTTGGTCCCTTCCATTAAATTTACCATGGAAATAGAAGAAAATAATCATTTACCTTTCCTTGATGTAATGATTTACAGAAAGGAAAGGTCCTTCAAATTTGATGTCTATAGAAAACCCACCAATGTTCTTTCATACGTACATTTTTATTCGTCTCATCATTGCAGGACAAAGATGTCAGTGTTGTCATCAATGTTTCTGAGAGCCCATAGAATTTGCAGTCCGGAGTTTTTGGATGATGAACTCTTAAGAATATCTAACATAGCTTCAAAATTAAAATATCCTAAGCACCTCGTGGAGATTTCTTATAAATCGGCAAAGAAATCTTTCTACGAGGAAAAAGCTAGTAAAACTTTTAATGTAAAGAACCTACTTGTACTGCCTTTCAACGAGAATTTCGTCAAACTACCACATATTCTTAAGACTTTCAACATCCAAGTGGCATTTAAGAACTCCAATACAGTTAGAAGTCTTTTAATTAAAAACTCTCCATATAAGGAAGAAGGATGTATATATTCAATTCCATGTAAAAATTGCGACAAATGCTATATTGGTCAGACTGGAAAAGAATTAAAAGTAAGGTTAAAACAACATCAGTATAGCGTCAAGAGTGGGCAAATTTCTAATGCCTTATTTATTCACCTAAGGGATTTTAATCATTGTATAAATTGGGAGGGTGCTAAAGAAATTGTTAAAGATAAGTCATATTTGACGAGAAATATAATAGAATCCAGTCTGATCAAAGATACATTTGTCAATAACTTAAATTTAAGTCATGGTATGTATAAATTAGACAATTTTATTGTGAAAAAAGTAGTAGCCCAAACGTCCGCTGCCGCGAACGGGTCAGGTTGACATTAGATCCTCGCAACCTCTCCTGGTTCCTTCCCTGACCTCATACTCTTTGTATATATTCTTGTGTACTCTTTCTTTTCTATGTACCCTGAGGATGTCTGAATAGACGAGAGCGCTTGGTCATCAGTTTTTCTTTTTCCTTGGTGGTTTTTCCGCATATATATATATATATATATAATACATGTATTATTTGCACTGAAGATATGAATACACGAAAGCGCTCTGCTTTAATAGTTTTTCTTCGTGGTCAACCTTGCACACACACACACACACACACACACACACACACACACACACACACACACACACACACACACACACACACACACACACACACACACACACACACACACACACACACACACACACACACACACACACACACACACACACACACACACACACACACACACACACACACACACACACACACACACATATATATATATATATATATATATATATATATATATATGTATATTATACATATATATATGTATATATATATATGTATATATATATGTATATATATATATATATGTATATATATATATATATGTATATATATATATGTATATATATATATATATACAATTTTCCTTTGTAAAATACATACCCGTATATGAAATACCGCCGATGTAAAATAAATACCTATTTGTATAATACATAACCCCTTGACAAAATACATACCCCTTTGTAGAATACATACACCTTTGTGAAATATTGACCTTTGTAAAATATATACCCCATTTGTAAAATATATACCCCTATCTGCGTGAAAAAATACTCCTTTTGTAGAATAAGTACCCCATCTTCGTGACAAATATACCCCCTTTGTGAAATACCTTCTTTGTAAAATAAATACCCTTTCGTAAAATATATACCCCAACTACATTCGTTGTGAAATGTGAACTCTGCGTAACAAATAGACCCCCTGACGATTAGGTTAGGTTAAGCTAGATTAAGATGCATTGGCAATTACGTCGATGGGGTCCATTTTCCACTGGGGGTCCATATTTAACAGATATAATACTACGAGCCAATTAACATGTTCTATGAAAAATAGAAATACTGAAACATTATATATATATATATATATATATATATATATATATATATATATATATATATATATATATATATATATATATACATGTACATATATGTATGTATAATTATGTCTTCCTTGGTGTCTACACAGAAACAGGCTTACCAACTTTACGGTGTAAGATACGGCATACAAACACACAAATACATACTTACACACATGCGTACATAAACATACACACGATTATTCTTAATGATTTTTTTTTTATCAAATACCAGTTCTATACTAATTAAAGGAATTATGAACACAAATGATAATAAAATGAGTGGCGAGATAGACGACGATTTCAACCAAGGTCTAAGTAAACAGGTCTAACCGCTGGAGCAGTTCTGCGCAGCTTCTGACGTCATTTGGATGCGTCCATTTTCTCTTTGTGATACACTGAAGAAAACTGTGAAACGCCAAGGAAGACAGGAACTATAATATTTTATATATTATATATCATATATATTATATATTCATATATATAGACAGGAACTTTAATATTTTATATATATTTATATATATATTTTATATAATATTTGTCAGAATATAACTAATTGAGTGGAGCGGTGCGAGCGAAGGCGACGTCATTTTCGAACGACGGACCAACTTCAACTGACAGCTATAGGACCCGCTAACCCCACTTTGAACAGCCAGGTGACGTTCACGGGCTCGTTGCGCCAACTCCCTCGAAATTCGGTCGGAAGTGGTTAGACCCTATATTCTTAGATCTTGATTTCAACAAGACGTTGGAGAATTTCCGAAAGAAAATAATTATTTATCTATTTACCTATCTCATCTCTTTACTCTGCTTATATATGTAATACCTAATCTATTTGCTTAATGTATCTATATTTTCACTTATCTATTCCTTTATTTATTCATCTACCTTTGGCGGTAAAATATTCAAGTTGAACATACATCATCACGCTGTCAGGGGTACCAACCTCAATTCAGCGCAGTAAATATAAACTTTCACAAATACCAACAGCAATTCCATCTATATGCCAAAGGCTTTTTCCCCCTTATATGGGAGGTAGCCAAATCAAGAGGCAAGTACCCACTCCCACCTGTATATAAAAATAAATGTATAATATTCAAATTACTGACATGACGTAGCTGCATTTCCAATTAATTAATAAGACGCACGATATATGTATATATATACATATATATATATATATATATATATATATGTGTGTGTATGTGTGTATACACACACACACATATATATATATATATATATATATATATATATTGAAAAATACAAAATATACATAAACACGCCGAAACACGGAAAATTCTATTTATATAAAAAGCGTACACACATAAAATATGAAATCATCTCATACAGGCAAACATATGCACTTATCAAAATGGCCGTTTCAAATCATATATCCACTTCTTGCGAGATAGTAACGGCTTGCAGCATTGTGATATTTTTCCGAGCCTTGGGCGTGACCATAACATTAGCAACTAATTCGATTTCTTTATAAAAGTATTGACAAATTAAACAACTCCGATGTTTACAGATAAAACAAAAAATAAAAAATAAACGATTTTAGATATAGAACAGCGTGTTTCAAAATGATCTTGTATATCTATTACCTAGTTGTAATATACAGGATAACTGTTATCCTCATTTAGTCGCTGTGTTTTCAATGGCCATTTAAAAAAGATATAAATTATTCCATTGTATATTTTTCATTGTTTTCTCAGCAACTATTCACTCAGACTAAAAAAAATATGTCAAAGGCAATGCCCATTATGCAGCAAATGATATATAAATGTTTGTATATTTGTGTTTCAGTTTGTCGTCGCCAAATTTAAAATTGAATGTTTAATGTTCCCGTGCCCGCGCCATTGGCGGTTGACATGCAGGCGCGACATTACGCCACAGGTCTACTCTAACTAAGAGAACGGAGTCGTCTCTAATCTAAGAGAATGGGAATCGTGCAAACATAGACAACACCGACCACTAAACACATTTTTATTAAGGAGGGAGGGGGTGGAGGGGGTTGATAGACAAGCTACAGAATTTACCTTTCATGCTACTGAGCGCAAAATATGAATATTTATGTGTATTTGTTTATATACGTATACCCTGACATCCGATGTACTACAGCTATGCAAATATATAGCAAATGCTTATTTTTGACACAAATTTTTTTCTCCAGCAGTTTTCCTGTAATATATTCTTTTTTATATAAATAAGACTGTAATAATTAAAATATATTCAATATATGTATAGGTTTTGTCACATAAAATAGGACATCTTGACAAGACGCATGCATATATATTATATGGCAACAAGGGCACCGGGAGGGAGCGGGTGAGGGGATGGAAGAAAATTGGGTTTGACATAGGGAGGGTGAGAGAGATAGGGAGGGAAGGACAAGATTTTATATATATATATATATATATATATATATATATATGTATATATATATCATGTATATATATATGTATATATATATACATTTTTCTTTTTTTTTCAGAGAAAATCGCAGTAAAGGAACAAGGAGAGAAGAGAGGGGGAGGGAGAGAGGGAGGAGGAGGTGGGGAAAGAATGTTTGTAGGTATTTCCTACCGAGATACTACAAGGGGATATAATATTTGACGACGTACGTGGAGTGGCGGTCTTGCTTCCAGACGAATCTCCACTTTCCGACGCTGTAATATTGTGGGAAGATATCCTCATCATCTCTCTCAACCACCTCCACCTCCATCTCAACATCTACACAACACAACAGAAAATGGCTCCTCCCACTTCCCTCCCTAACCCTCCCGTCTTCAAAATTTTCTCATTTAATTCGCCTCATTTTTTATCTCAATTTTCGACCCAATTTCATTCTGAATTTTTATTTAGGTGTTATCACCATCATCATCATCATCATCATCTTTATTGTCTTCATTATCATCATCAAATCTACGGAGACAGCTATGTTCGTTTCCCTGATTCATGGCCACAGCTACAATATCGACATAAAAAAATATATATATATATATATATATATATATATATATATATATATATATATATATATATATATATATATATATATATATATATATAATATTGTAGTTTATATATTTTTTTCGTTCTGGGCTAGAATTTTTTATTCAGATGAGTACATACACCAACCATTAATCCTACTCACCATCAGGCGGAAAATAAATAAAGACAAAGTCAAACTTAAAGGCGTTCAGATTTGAGACGACAAAACAACGATGACGACAATGTAAAACTTCTACTCTCGCCACCCGCACCCTACCGAACATATATACACGATTTTCTTATTTCTTTGCAAAAGATAAAATAAAAATGATTAATTTGAAATATTCAAAATAACATTTCAAGTTAAAGAAAAAATCAGCTGAAGCTATCCTGAGGAAAACTGCTGTGATGTTCCATGGATTCGAAGATATTTGAATTCAGTCACGTGACTCCTACCTGCCAATCACGGAGGATGTCATGACAGGCGTACTAAATGTACCCTAAAAGTATGTGTGTGTGTGTGTGTGTGTGTGTGTGTATATATATATATATATATATATATATATGTATATATATATATATATATATACAAGCCGCGGGCTTCGCCGGGAGCTTGGATGCGCTCTAATCCCTCGTTTTCCCCTTCGGCCTCGGCCTCGGGACGGAACCCCAACACGGGATCCCCAGCACGAAGAAGAACGCGAAGAAGAACGCGAGGAAGAAGAACGCGAAAAAGAAGAAGAAGAAGAAAAAGAGGAACGCGAAGAAGAAGAACGCGAAAAAGAAGAAGAAGAAGAGGAACGCGAAGAAGAAGAGGAACGCGAAGAAGAAGAAGAAGAAGAAGAAGAAGAAGAAGAAGAAGAAGAAGAAGAAGAAGAAGAAGAAGAAGAAGAAGAAGAAGAAGAAGAAGAAGAAGAAGAAGAAGAAGAAGAAGAAGAAGAAGAAGAAGAAGAGGAACGCGAAGAAGAAGAACGCGAAAAAGAAGAAGAAGGAGAAGAGGAACGCGAAGAAGAAGAAGAAGAAGAAGAAGAACGCAAAGAAGAAGAAGAAGAAGAAGAAGAAGAAGAAGAAGAACGTGAAGAAGAAGAAGAAGAAGAAGAACGCGAAGAAGAAGAAGAAGAAAAAGAAGAATACCACCTGACCCCGACTTACCCAAGCGCTTTTTCAAGAATATTTTTAGGACAAAGTGTCACCGTAATACCACCTGTCCCCGACTTCTACAGTGTTTTTAGAAGAATATTTTTATTTAGACTTAGATATATATATATAGATATATAGATATTCCTTTCTTTAGTTTGGTTTCAAGGTGTGTTATGATAACAGCATTAGAAACAAGTATAATTGTATTTCGTATGTTCTACGAGAAGAAATATTAATTGGAAAATTATGAAAAATCAAGCAAACAAGAAATTGTACCTGGCAACATGTGTAAAAGTTGTTTGCTCGAATAGTACCCTTGACTTGGGCTTTGTTTCTGTTGATGGACTATATGTGCATATCATTATAAACATTCTATGTATATTATATCTTGAGTGTAGTGTGTCTACGTCTGCCATTACAAATCTTAATTGTGAAAACTTATTTATTTATTCATTTATTCATATTTTGTGCGCATACGGACGAAGTCGTCGAACAAGAGTTAAGCTAAATTTGTGTGAAATAAAAATATTTTCCTTAACAAAGCCAAAACAAACAAAGAAAATCTAAGATTAATTCTATGTTACTTTACTAATATGTTAGATAATGTTAGATAAGTTAGATAAATTTGTTTTTGTGATTTATATAGTATCCAGATGAGCTAGTCCAGGGGCTCCCAGAGTGGTCGATATCGACCCCCAGGGATGGATCAATGAGACCATCCATCCAAGGAAGGGGTCGACGACAAATAGCCAAGGGGTCGAAAGGGGGTCAGTAGATTGCTAGCTAGGGGGTCGATGAGACCATCCATGGGGTCAAAAGGGGGTCAGTAGATTGCTAGGTTGTCGAAAGGGGTCAGTAAATTACTATTGGGTCGAAAGGGGTCATTAAATTACTATGGGGTCGAAAGGCAGTTTTTAAGATTAAATGGTCGGCATGAAATGATCCTGTTCTCTTCTTCCCGTACTGAAAGAGTGAGAATAATCAACCAACCAATATCTAATCTTAAAGAAAAACCATGTCAGTTCACGCCGAGTCGAAAATCCTCCCCATTCTGTGTATGTAGGGAGAATCTCACATCTTATATTCTAATTCTGTCAGCATTATGCGTAGATGTTCTATACAACGAAAATTGATGCGTCAATGTCTGTAAGTACATGCGTTAGCGGGCGTGAATCTTCTAGAACAATCAAATTGCCATTTCTCTTTACATCAATTATAATTTTATTTTATATGCAAAAGTTGAATGAATGGGAGATAGATTAGTACATATTATAAAAAAATGAATGATTATATTATATTTGAGTACATGTTAATTTCTGTGTGCAAGGAAGGATTGTGGAAAATTTAAATAAATAGGCAACTGTTTTGGGGGGAACGCGAACAGCGTGAAAGCGTCACGCAGGCCAGGCAGGCAGTCACGAGCGAGCGAGCGGGCATTGAATTCAGTACACGTGTCAGAGAGAGTGAGCCAGTGAGACCTTATATTGTAAATTCCCTGTGAAATCACACTTTGAAAATACCTTCAGTGTTTTCCTTTCCACTTAATTGGACAACCAATATGATGATGACGATTATGATGATGATGATGATATTATGAAGATGGTGATTATTATTATCATTATCATTATTATCATCATTATCATTATTATCATTATTATCATTATCATTATTATTATTATTATCATTATCATTATTATTATTATTATTATCATTACGACGATAATGATGATGATGGCGATGATGACGACGACGACGATGATGATGGTGGTGGTGGTGATGATGATAAAATCATATTATGATGGTGATGACGATAATAGTGATGATGATGATGGTGGTCATGATCATTATCATCATTATTATTATTATTATTATTATTATTATTATTATTATTATTATTATTATTATTATTATTATTATTATTATTATTATTATTATTATTATTATTATTATTATTATTATTATTATTATTATTATTATTATTATTATTATTATTATTATTATTATTATTATTATTATTATTATTATTATTATTATTATTATTATTATCATTTTTATTATTATTATTATTGTAATTATCATTGTTGTTATTATTATGATGATGATGGTGATGATGATGATGATGACGGTATTGATGATGATGATGATGATGATAATTTATGTGTGTGTATGTGTGTGTTGGGTGAGAGAGCAGACTAGAGTAAAATATATTGTGGAAATAGTAAGAGAGAAAGGGGAATTGGGCAGGTAAGTATATATACACACACGTACAAATATATATACACACACATACATATATATATATA
>NC_134797.1:510050-512550 GCF_046742065.1 Oratosquilla oratoria | reverse complement strand
CAACGGTCGGTTTGGGGGGGGGGGGAATAATGAAGAACAATTGCGAATTCGTGAACTCAGGCGTGACCTCACCGCCGCGCCGTCAGCCGGAACGAATGAGGAAGACGCCTTCCTTCCACTGGAGAGAAGAAAAGGAGAACCTAGAAAAGCGGCGAATAAGGGACCTCGAGACGCAAAAAGCAAACAGATGGCGTCCGACCTGGAAAACCTCCGTCAGCGTCTTAAAGAGTGTCGTCCAAGGCAGAATATAATGGACATAGCCCCCCCCCCCCCGAGGAACTAGAGGCGGCGACGTGCTGCCCCACTGACGTCGCACACTTCTGCAGCAGTTCCAGCAGCAGTTGTGTTTGTCAGCCTCCGAAGTAGCAGCAGCAGGTGGTTCAAGAAGGGAACCTTATTGATTTGACGGATACCACGGAACCTCTCCGAGAAAAGGTTTACATCAAGATGGATAGAAGAACTTTTCTATCTATTCATAGAGGTATCCGTTATAAAGACCAGGAAAACAGGAATTAGATGCCCACCGAGAAGCCTAAGGAGGACAAGAACGTTGAAGAAGAGCCGCTGTGTCGGAGCGGCATCCCGAGGGGCTGCCCACCCATCCCGGAAGACACCAAAGCCGTGGAGATGCACAGATCGCCTCTGCTGTGCCACGGGAAACAAAGCGCTCCGGCGGCACGTGTGTCATCAAGGCGGCTGTCGGCGGCGGCGGCGACGGCGGCGGCGGCGTGCGAAGGGATGAAGGAAAGCCCAGATCATCATCACATTGCAAGAACTTCTCCAATCAGATGACGACGGGGTGATATTCTCGCTGTCGTAGACTGTGAGGTGCGGCGTCGCTGTAAGAGTTCGCGCTTGTTTCTCTGTTGCTCTCCCTGGGCCTCAAATTTGATATCGGAATTCAAAAGAAAGATTTTACAGAGTATGTGGAATCCAACTATAGATGGGGTGACAGCGACATTGAAAAAGGTTTCAAGCAAGGTGTAATTACATGCTTCCACGCCTTAGCCAGATCTAACCAGTGTACCATACCAAAAAGATACAGATTAGCCTTGGAGGAGCTTGGAAAAGATGACAACCTGATAATCACGAGTGCTGACAAAGGTGGAGGAGTTGTTGTCATGAACAGAAAGGACTACAATGACAAAATGTTAGACCTGCTAAATGATACTACTACGTATGAAAGGAAATATCAAGGTCACGCTGCAATGGAAGGGGAAAAATTTAAGAAAGAGGCCAGGTAGATACTCTCGAAGACCCAAAGGGGCGAAAAACTGATAGGACTACTGGAGGAAGCCCCGAGACCACCTTGTATGCGCGGGCTCCCAAAAACCCACAAGCCCAACATCCCGATGAGACCCATCACTTCAGGCATACGTAGTGCTCCGCATAGGTTGGCCAAATGTCTGGCGAAACCCCTATCCAACAGACTGGGATTAATAAGTAGCGCCCACCTGAAAAATCCCAGTGACCTCATTCACAGATTAAAGGATATGGACATTTCAGGAAAAAATATGGCTTCGTATGACGTCACAGCCTTATTCACAAATGTTTCCGTGGAAGAGGCGTTAAAAGCAGCAAGAGAGGTAGTTAGAGATATGGATGACGAGGCTCTACCCATAGGAAAGGCAGATTTCTTAAAACTCATATCGCTATGTGTGAGATTTGGTCCCTTCGTTTTCAACGGAGAGAAATACAGCCAATGTAGAGGCCTTGCGATGGGGAGCCCCCTCAGTGCTGTTTTAGCTTCCCTCTATATGAAAGTTTTAGAGAGAGATCATTTTGTAAAAATAATGGGTTGAAACACCTCCTGGTTTCGATATGTGGATGATGTCTTAGTCGTGGCCCCCAAGAACACCAATTTGGACAACAAATTGAGGAGGTTAAATAATGTCGAACGAAACATCCAGTTCACTGTTGAACACGAGACAGATTACAAATTGGCCTTCCTCGACACCGTCATCTGGAGGAAAGAGAACAAGACCGCATTCTCAGTTCATAGAAAAAGTACAAATAAAGACGACATCATTCACTACTACTCCGGCCACAACGAGAGAATAAAGAGTGGAGTGGTAATAGGATTCTTCCTGAGAGCATACCGCATTTGTAGTGAAGAATTTATTAAAGATGAAATGGATTACATTTTCAACATTTTCACCAAACTCTATTATCCGGAAGGGCTGTTGTACCGACTTAGAGAAAAGGCTTTAAAGATAGCAAAAAGAAGCATAAGGAACAGAGGAGACGTGACTGAAAATGATAGCAGGGAATATTTGTCCGTGCCAAAATCGAGTCACTCAGGCGAGTTGGGACAGTTGCTCACTAGAGCCGGCATCAAGGTTGCGATCAGCACCGGAACGAAAATAGGAGACATTGTTAAGAACCAGAATAAAGTCGTGGCCAACGGGGAAGAAAACAGTGTCGTCTACAAGATACCGTGTGGAAACTGTCCTGTGAGCTACTACGGGGAAACCAGCCGAGGTATTAAGAAGCAGACAGT
>NC_134797.1:500050-507550 GCF_046742065.1 Oratosquilla oratoria | reverse complement strand
CACCGGGGATTGGTTTAGAAAAATTAGTGACGTCGGACGAAGGTAGCTTAGCGTAAGATACGGGATCTCGTCAGACGTTCTATAGAGAAGATATAGGGAGAAGATATAGAGAGGGTGTAGAGAGAGGATCGGGAGACGATGTAGAGACGAGAGAAAAGAGATCCCGAGTGTAAGCTGAAGGTGAAATTACAGTGAAAGAAGAAAGAAAATTCACCACCCTTTTATTAACCCAAAGGACGAGAGGAATAGGCATGGGGCCTAGAAAATAGTGAGACTACAGGAAAAAGAAGGCATTGGGCCTACTGCTTAAGAGGAACTTGAATATTAGTGAAACTCACGTAACGAGAGGCAAGGGGCCTCGAGACGAGTGATATTACAAGTCAAATTTAAGTAGCAGTGGTGACAAGGGGTGGTGAAAGTGGTGCTCAGCGGTGCGACGGACGAACTGGGTGTTAAACACCTCCGAAGAGAAGTGGCGCCAGAAGTCTACGGGAACAAGACAACCAAAATCAAGAGTGTATTACGACTACGAGAGAAATCTACAACTTCAAGTAACTGCTACGTTGGGAACAAGCATTCTTCAAGATTCTTCAAGGTGATCATCATCTACAAGGCGGTCTTCAAGGCAGAGTGTGTGATGGAGGAGGAACAACGTCGTTGAGGAATGACAAGACCGTAGAAGGACGTCAAACCAGACATTGACATCACGAAGCGACATCGCAAGCAGCCAGGCTAAAGCAAGGTATTAGTATAAGTATGAGTACCCCTCAGAATTCTAACGTGTTGAGACACGAAATTCACACATCAAATACAAATATTCCAAAATTCACAGGAGAGTCTAACACATATGGTGTAAACAAGTTCTTGAACCTTATTGACACACTTATAGTTAGTAAAAACATTACAAATGAGAATCGTAAGATTGAGATTCTCAAGGAGAATATAGATCCAGAGCATGGAAGGGCGAGGTTTGTCATTAACTTTCAGCAAATGGAATTAATTAATCAATATGATAATTACAAGAAAGCCTTTCTTAAACATTTCATGTCCAAATGTGATCAGGATCCTATTAGATCATTGGTAAAAATGATTAAGGAAGTTAGGACAAGTGAAACTGACACAGAGTACTTAGCTAGATTAGATAGATGGTCAAAAGACATGAATTCTATCTTGAAAGATTCAGACTGGATAGAAAGATCTAGTGAGAAGATGGAAATCTCACAGGTAATCAAATTGATTACATTTAGCTTATTGGCAAAGAATTCTGATGACTTAACAGCAGAAAGGCTGTACAAAGATTTAAAATCAAATATCTGTTTAGGAGAAGTAGATTATCTTCTTCAAGGATACAGTGAGACCAGAACAATAAACCCATATGTAATGCCTATAAATCAACAAAGCCAATATAGGAACTCTAGAGAGTTTAAGAAAACAGAAGTAGGACATAGGCGGCATGCTAGAAGTCCATCTAGGGATAGGGATACCAGAATCCTATGTTTTAATTGTAATGCTTGGGGACACAAGGCACAAGAATGTTTTTATGGGATTATTTGCAGAAATTGCAAATACGAAGGTCACAATGAGTATCAATGTAGGAACCCTCCATTCTGTATTTACCATAATAAAATCGGACACAGAACTCATGAGTGCCGAAATTTTCGGGTACCCCCAGGGCTAAGAGGAAAACCCCCAGACACAGAATAAACCATTTCAGACCTCCCCATATATATACCGATAGGCGGTATTGTGTTAAATATGGGAATGCAAGGGAGATGAAAGAAACTGACAAACTGATAATTACTGTTGGTAAAACTTCTGTAGGACCTCTCATTGCGGGTAAAGTGTTCAATAAGCCTATTCAAATTTTTATTGATACAGGGTCTGTAGTTAATGTAATTACTAGTAAAGTTTTAAACCAGTTGAACCCAGGAGTGAAAATGTTGGAACCAATCCGTTACACATTGCAAGGTGTAACTGGAAATCAGTTAAAAACATTAGGCAAGATTGAGCTAGAAGTTGCCTTGTATACAAATGAACAATTGTACATCCCAGTGATTGTGGTAGAAGAGTCTGTTTTTCCAGGAGATTTATTGATAGGATTTGCAACTATGAGAAAAGAAAACATGGTAATTTGTCCTGCTGACTTAGGAATTTTAGTGAAGTCACAGTTAATTCCATTCTTAAATCAACCAGACTTAAGACCAGTGACAGGAATCAATGAATCCTTAGATAACATTTCTATCCTAGATAGCGAGGCCGAGCGGTCCAACCCTACAGAAAGTAAAACAATTTGTGAACCCAACTCAGAAGTTCAGGAAATCCCAGAGATTACTAAATTATCAACCACAGATGCCTTGAGAATTGCAGATTGCGGATTAACAAGGTCGACATTGTTACATCCCATGTCAATTAATAAGGTTGAAGTGTGTTTGAAAGGAATCAATGTAGACTCTGAAGTAATTACAGTCCCAGAATCAGTTAAACTTAAAGGATTGAAGTGGGACTCAGGGATTTATAAGACAAATAAGAACAGAGTAGAAGTATTAGTAATTAATACTATGAATAAAGAGATAGTTTTAAAGAAAGGTACACAAATAGGATGTATTCAGGTGTGTACTAAACCTATTAAGATTTTAAATGAGAATAGTGAGGAGATAGAATTACCAACTTCATCAATTTGTTCAGTACAAGAAGGCAGAGACTTAAGAAATAGATATAAAGAATTATTACAATCAACTAATTGCCCTGAGTTGGATGAAGCTTTATTTGCTTTGCTTATGAAACATAAAAAAGCAATTGCTTTGCCGGGGGACGCCTTAGGCAAAACAACTGTTTTAAAACATCACATTAAGTTAAAACCAGGAACACAACCTATCTACATACCAGCCTACAGAGTTCCTCACTCTAGATTAGCTGTAGTAGATAAACTCATCACTGAAATGTTATCACAGGATATTATTGAACATAGTAAAAGTGAGTGGAATTTTCCGTTGATCTTAGTACCAAAGTCTGATGGGACTATGCGACCAGTTATTGATTACAGGGAACTGAATAAGCACACCATTCGTGACAGGTTACCATTACCCATTATCGGTGACATTTTGAGAAGTTTGGGAACTGAGAATAGATATTTTAGTACTATAGATATCAAATCAGCTTTTTGGCAAATAGAATTGCATGAAGATTCAAGAGAGTTCACAGCATTTTCTACTACAACAGGACATTATGAGTTCAAGAGAATGCCATTTGGGTTATGTAATAGTCCATTAACTTACATGAGATTAATGAATACTATTCTAGATGGATTGTTAGGAAACACTGCCAGTGTATTTCTAGATGACATTTTAATAGTTTCTCAGACTGCAGTGGAGCACTTTAAGAAATTAGATTTGATATTCTCAAGACTAGGAGAAGCTGGGTTAAAAGTAAAACTTGAAAAATGTAAGTTCTTGCAAGACAGTGTCATTTACTTAGGACATAAGATAGACAGACACGGACTGAGTACAGTAAATTCAAAGGTGGACGCTGTCAAGAATTTTCCAGTTCCGACCAATGTAGACAAGGTTAGGAGCTTTTTGGGATTAACAGGATATTATAGAAAATTCATTCAAAGTTATGCTGACATTGCTAATCCACTAAGTTCTTTGTTGAGAAAGGACTCAAAGTTCATATGGGGACCTGCGCAACAGCAAGCTTTTGACAAGTTGAAAGATAAACTCACAAGTTCACCTATTTTAATTTTCCCCGACTATGAAAAAGAATTTATTCTTTGTACTGATGCGTCTGACATAGGGTTAGGAGGCATATTAATGCAAGAGAGAAATGGAACTTTAAAACCCATAGCTTACACATCCAGACTTTGTAATAGTGCGGAGAGAAACTATTCTATAACTGAAAGAGAAACTTTAGCAGTAATTTATTCTTTAGAAAGTTTTAGGGATATGATACTAGGGTATCCCATCAGAGTTTGGACTGATCACACAGCTATTCAGAACTTATTTAAGCATAAGAATCTTAGAGGCAGACTTGCTAGATGGTTTGCGATACTTCAGTGCTATGATGTTCAATTTAATTATATTCCGGGTAGAAGGAATGTAGCAGATCCACTTTCTAGAAACATTAGTCAACCAATGACTGGGACTGGATTGATTAATTTTGTTTGTAGTATAGAAGAGTTAGTAACTTTAGATGAAGAAATGCTAATAAGAGAACAGGGAGATGATGAGACATGTGATTCAATAATCAAGCATTTGATGAACCCAAGAGGAGATCCTCCAAAGCTACCAAAGGGGTATAAGATAGAGGAATTTCATTTGATTAATGGAATTTTGTATAGGAAAACATTTGTAAATGGGAAAGATATTTCTAGAGGTCAAGTAAATCAGTTGGTTATACCACAAACTCTGGTAAATGAGATATTGAAGTTACTTCATGATAGTGATTGTAGTTCACATCCTGGAAAGGATAAAACTTATAGACAGGCACAACTTAAGTACTTTTGGCTAGGTATGAAGAAAACTATATATGATTATATAGAAAAATGTGTAAAATGTGTAAAGGTGAAGGGAAATACACCAAAACCTGCTCCTATACTCACCTATCCCATTCCACAGAAACCTTGGGAAAGAGTTCACATGGATACTTTGGAATTACCACTAACCGAGAACGGCTTTAAATACCTATTTGTTGCTATTGATTATTTTTCAAGATTTTGTATATTACAACCCATAATCAATAAGAAAGCTGAAACTATTGCTTCCGTAATCTATGATCAGATAATCTGTAATTTTACTACACCTAACATCCTAGTTTCAGATAATGGGACTGAATTTAATAACAAAATCTTGGAAAATCTATGTAATGTGTTCCACATCAAGAAAGTCAATATACTCGTTAACCATCCCCAAAGTAATGGAGTAGTAGAAAGGTTAAACAAAAAGATAATTATATGTCTTAGAACCCTAATAAGTCCTCATAGTGTAACTTGGGATACTTGGATTCCTTGTGTTAAGTGTACCCTGAACAATCAAATTAATGTAGCAACTGGTGATACACCTCATTTTATAATTTTTGGGGAGGACAAAACTCTGCCATATGAAATGTTGACTGCAGAGCAAAAACCCATATATAATATGGATGATTATATATCCAATAGGATAAATACTCTTCAAAGTATTCACCAAAGAGTTAGGAAACATATGCAGGTGTATTCACAAGAGATGAGGGAACAACAACACAAAATAGCTCATAAACTAGAATTGAAAATTGGGGAGTTAGTAATGGTCAAAATAACCTCACCCAATAATAAACTTTCACCAAGGTACACTGGTCCATATAGGGTAATTGATTCTGTAGGTGGAAACAAGTTTAAACTTAAACATTTAGAATCAAGAGAAGAATTGGTAGGACATTTAGATGACATAAGGAAAATTAGCTTGCAGATCTATGAAGATGATTATAGTAATACTTTGTGCATAAATATTGATAACCCTGGAGAATATGGAGAATATTATAATGATATTTTTCAAGAGTTGAACATTAATCTTGATGTATTTTACAGATAGTATTGACCATTTGTATGTATTTGGGATGGGAGACCTAAACAACTGGAACTTGGTGTCAAGCAGATGCATGGAAACCTAAAACCTAGGATCTGCTCTTGTCAGACTTGGAACCTTAAGGACTTAAGGACCTCTCATCTGAGTACACACATGAGTATTGTGATCATTTTAAAGTAATAAGTCTTTGAAAATGAAGTGTGTTGGAAATAATATTGAACAAGAAGAGACACTCGAACTCTAGATTAGTGTGTTTTGCAAATTAATTGCTATTGAAAAGATGATAAACCATTCAGAATTTAAAGTTAGTGCTCATAGTGAATTTTATAATCAATTACATCCTTTCTGTAGACAATCTAAGAGAAAGCATGATCTCTTTTGTGTTCCGAGAGGCTTCACATGAACTCTCTGGTTAGGAATATGTCTGTTATGAACAATTGTCATTACCAACGAATTTTGGTAGACCAGATCCCTCATTGTAACATACAAGGATCTCATTACCTGTTTTTCCCTAACAAGACAAAGGTATCAATAAATTGTCCCGGGTTGAGTCCTAAATTGGATTTGGTTGAAGGTCTTGTCTCTATTCAAGATAACTGCGAATTGCATGCAGACACTATTTCCACCATTTCTAATACCCTTAATACAATGCATTTAACCGAGGACACCTACATTTCAACCTTCAACTTCACATTGCCTGAAAACTCCCCTCCCTTGAAAATTAAGAGAAGACCATTGTCAAGATCTCCCTCAAATGATTTACCTATGCTACCACTCCTTATCATACCCTTACTTTCAGTGTTAGTGGCAGCACTGATTGCCTTTGTTGTATTCCGGAGATTGGCTCTGTCAAAGCAAATCAACCATGTAACCGCTTAATTCAATACCTTATATATATATTGAGATGCATGTTATTCACATTTATAGGTATTATGTTTATGTATTATTCCCAATTTATAGCATGAATGATGTATTTTGGAAGGTAGATTAACAATAACGCAAGGGTAGATTAGCTTATTCTAGAAATATATTAGCAAGCCCTGTAAGAGGGAAATAAGAAATTGGTCGGGACGACCAAGGGTAGCTGCCGAGCCCTGTAAGAGGCCGGTAGTGTACGAATGGAAATGAGCTAGGGCAGTAGAATAATTCAGACTCGACGCCTGCTCGAGGGCAATGTTATGTCTAGGTGAGGGCGACGTTTTGTCTATGTAAACACACCGACGGTGGTGACTGTTTTTATAATCGCTTATGTAATCACAACATTGTAAGCGCGGGTTACCTTCGTTTGACTAATGCTGAGGTAAACAATTTTTGCTAGTGGCATTGAAATGGCTTTCCGGATTGGTGCAAGGTGCAGAAGGAGGAAAAAACTATTGGTGCATGAATTCAAAGTCACGCCCATAAGGAGTGACATTTATTTGAGAAGTCACCGGGGATTGGTTTAGAAAAATTAGTGACGTCGGACGAAGGTAGCTTAGCGTAAGATACGGGATCTCGTCAGACGTTCTATAGAGAAGATATAGGGAGAAGATATAGAGAGGGTGTAGAGAGAGGATCGGGAGACGATGTAGAGACGAGAGAAAAGAGATCCCGAGTGTAAGCTGAAGGTGAAATTACAGTGAAAGAAGAAAGAAAATTCACCACCCTTTTATTAACCCAAAGGACGAGAGGAATAGGCATGGGGCCTAGAAAATAGTGAGACTACAGGAAAAAGAAGGCATTGGGCCTACTGCTTAAGAGGAACTTGAATATTAGTGAAACTCACGTAACGAGAGGCAAGGGGCCTCGAGACGAGTGATATTACAAGTCAAATTTAAGTAGCAGTGGTGACAAGGGGTGGTGAAATGTATACATATATATATATACATATATATATGTATGTATATACACATATATATACATATATATATATATATTTATATATATATATATATATTCAATA
>NC_134797.1:490050-492550 GCF_046742065.1 Oratosquilla oratoria | reverse complement strand
TCATATACACATGGACATAAGAAAGGTAATAGTAATAGTAACACAAAAAAAAAAATCAAAAGAGCAAAATCATGTGGCCGAAAGGTCCATAGGACATTTGGTACAATTAGGAAACTTGGTACTGCTTAAATATCCTATGATTATAAGATTGTTTAACCAAAACACAAGATAATATAATATCAAATTGTGCAAAAAAACAACACAATATATAACAGAAATAAGAAAACTGAAAAGGTTATAGCCACATAAAACCTCCGGACGTTATACATACATACACACTCATATACATATAGAAATATTAATGGTAACAATAAATGAAAAAAATACATACACATTCATATACACATAGAAATAATAAATAATAAAAAAAAAGAACAAAACTATGTGGCCGAAAGGTCCACAGGACATTTGGTACAATTAGGAAATTTGGTACTGTTTTACTAACCTATTAATTATAAAATTGTCTAGTTTAGATCAACCTAAACTCAAGTTAATATTATTATCAAAATTGTTCTTTATGAAACAGGATTCAATGATGTTCCTATCTAAAGCTGAATTACAATCAACAATTTTCTTAACGTTGTCCCAGTCAATGTTGTGGTTTGTGTCCCTAACATGGACAAAAACTCCACTGGACATTTGGCCCGTCCTTATACTGTACCCGTGTTGTTTCATCCTAATATTTAATTCTTTACCTGTTTGGCCAATATAACAGGAGCTACAGTTTTTACAGGGAATACTATAAACACATCCTACATTAATACAAGGGGAATTTTTAATAAGGAGTTCTTTGACGGTACTGTTTTTGAAAATAACATTAATATTAAACAGTTGTCCATTCTGAGCCCCCTTCCTGGATCCATTTCTCATTCTCACATTAAGAACAACGAAGATTTAATCAGCAAACTTAATAGTCTAGACCTTACTTATGATTTCAAGTTAGTTAGTTTTGATGTTAATTCTTTGTTTACACGTGTTCCTGTTTTTGATTTGCTTGAATTTCTAAGAAAAGAACTTCATTCACATACCTGCAGACATTATTATCTATTTGATTAAACTTTGTGTGGTTAACTCTAAATTTGTTTTTAAAGTGAATTTTATGTTCAAAAATTTGGTATGGCTATGGGAAACCCCTTATCCCCAGTTTTA
The DNA here is from genome assembly GCF_046742065.1 of Oratosquilla oratoria. NCBI lineage: Eukaryota > Metazoa > Arthropoda > Malacostraca > Stomatopoda > Squillidae > Oratosquilla > Oratosquilla oratoria. Next base: position 491,401 of record NC_134797.1, on the reverse strand, counting down.
AGCAATTTGTATATGGAGTTCTTTGAAAGGGAATTGTTACCTTGTATTCTCCCCCGTAGAGTCATCTGGTATCGATATGTCGATGACATTTTATGTATTTGGCCTACTGATATTAATTTTATTATTAATATTAATGTTATTTTAAAAAACAGTACCATCAAAGAACTCCTTATTTTTTTACCGTTTGATATTAGTTTATCAACGTCCTGAAAGTGCGTCCGTACCTCTTCTGCAACTCTGCAAGCCGTGTGCGAGGCAAGTTAGGTGCAGCATATTGGGGTACAGAATTTGTAGGGAAGCTGCTGTTTTCTTCATATATGCTGCAGCGTCTGTCACAAGCAACAATATGTTGTTATACTTAATGGATTCTGGCCAAAGAAGCGATAAAGATGATGCAAGGAACTGCGCTGTTGTTGTACTATTAGTGCGTTCTAATTGAGTGGAATTTAACAGAAATATGTCAGATTGTTTGTCTATTTCAAGTGTGCCTATTATTGTTGTCGCAATCTGCCTCCCCGTCGTATCAGTGCACTCGTCCACTGCCAACCACAACTTGTTGTCTCCTACTGCGTTTCGTATCTTCTCAATGGTAGCTGTGTAGTGACGATCCACATATTTTTTTTTCTGATGGTTGACTCGTGTGGAAGCACATGTCCTGTATATTTCTCTAAAAAAAAATTGAAAGCTTTGTTTTCTAACTTCCATATAGGAATATGTGCACTTACCATGGCGTGGCACAGGTCTAAATTAAATGATTCAGATGAATTGTTGTTTGAATCATGGTCTTGCACATTTTCGGGATTACCGCTGCCTCCACCAACACTTCTAATATGTTTGGATATTTTTATGTGAGGTGCAATGTTTGATTTTCGTGAATAGTTCAAGGTAATGTTACACAGTTTGCACTTTAGAACACTATTATCATCACTCCCAACACACAACACATTACTCCCGAACTCTTGTATCATATTTGGGATACGCACTCCATCGGATTGCTTCACTTTTGGCATTTTATAGCAGGTTCAAGCACTTGTGTAACTGGTAATGGCGTGACCACAATAACAATGACTTACACAATTCACATGGAATGCAGATTAGGTACACACGTGACACATATTTATACATTACTACAGTGTATTATAATACATTACTATTACATGTAAACATAACCCATTTTTAATTTTTGTTGCTTATAATTTCATTATTTTGACAAAAAACCCACTTTTATCTTTTAACTATATTTCAAATTTTTCCTCAATTATATTTCTTACGTTTTCTTTGATAGGTAATTTAAAGAAAGTTGAAGTATGGCAAACTTAGTTATGTTAATTATTTATTCAGCGTTACTTAA
>NC_134797.1:477550-480050 GCF_046742065.1 Oratosquilla oratoria | reverse complement strand
TTACCGTATCATTGCCCATCACGTCCCTGCCCAAATCATTCCGAAGTCGTTTTAGGCACTCAAGAAGACACGATCTTGAAGAAAAAGTTCGTAAGGTCCTTTACCAAGAGGCACTATGCCTCATTCAGTCTCAAAAAGCCCAAATGAATCAATTAGAAAATAAAATCAAATATACCCAAGCACATTCAGTGTCTCAAATGATGCTAGAACGGTTAATATTTGAAGTTACCGAGGAGTGTGTGAACCCTCCAAAACAGGACCTTGAAGAAGTTAGGGAGGTTCTTTACCAAGCGGCACTCTGCCTCATTCAATCTAAAAAAGTCCAAATAGATGAATTAGAAAATAAAATTAAATATGCCGAAGGAGATTCAGCGTCTCACAAGATGCTAGAAGAGTTAGTGTTTGAAGTCGTATAGGATTGTATGGACGCTCCAAACCAAGAAAGCTCACTAATAAAAGTACGGCAGATTTTGAAAAAAGCCCATAGAGTTTTAATGGAGAAATATAAGAACGCCGTAAAATCAATCAAGGAGATTGAAAATTTGAAAATTGAAAATCTAATACCAAAGCCTACAATGCCCAACAAAATAAGAGATTTGAAGAAACGCGTCCGGTTCTGTAGGAGAACCGGACTTAATTGATCCCGTTGAAGAAGGATTGACGTGGTTGTCCGTTGCCTGTCAGGACAAAGGTGTTTAAACAATAACCCAGCCATACCATCCAGAATATAGTACACTAAACACAACATGTTAAAAAAAATATCAATCAGATATTCACTTTGAAATAAAATTCTAATCCTCATCGCAATAGTACAAAAACCCAGCCGTCTACCAACAATGACAGACTCCAAAACGACCATAGTTCCAGAAACAATAGCAGACTTTTTTTTTATCAATCTGCCAACCATCAACAATTCATATAATTAACAAACCTACAGTCGACCTTGAGCAGGAACAACAATACGACCTCACATTCTAAACTCTTCAGGTCACATCGACCTACAAAGGGCAGGAAACGCCATTAAAGGGCCTTAATCTCTGAAAGTGACCTTTTAAAAGTCCATTCTTCAGGTCACTGAGACGTCGAAAGGACAGAAAATGCCGCCGTAATACGGCCTTTTATCTCCGATTTTGACCTTTTCAACCCATTTTCAACTTGCCCAAAGGATAGAAAACGGCCATGTATTTGCCTGACGTACTTACAGCTCATTTTAAACTTGCGCAGAGAGGCTAGGAAAGCCCTTTGCACTTTGAGACTGACTATTTTTCAGTTCATTTTCATCATGTCCAGAAGCTAGGAAACTGCCATATGCTTAGCCTGACCTTTTTTACAGCCCATGTCCATCATGCCCTGAAGGGCTAGGAAGTCGCCATGTGCACTCAAAGAGCACAAATTCTGAAAAATGGCTTAATTCAGGCGAAGCCCCCTTCAGACGACTCGCATGCAGTTTTAGCCTTTTCGACGCGGAACGAGTTTCCCTCAGCTGAATAAAATCGACAGGCGGCGAAAGCTAGAGGGATCGAGAACCACAATCGACAAAACCCATCGGCGGAAAGGTCGAGGAGGAGGAATTGGGCCCGGCAGCAGACCCAGCAACAAGGAGTTGCGAATCAAGACAGAAACAGGACGGGTTCCATGGACAAAGATTGAAATCATAAAACTTAAGACTTAGAAACCACGTAGTAGTGAGCACTGAAGGAATGGGTTGTTTAAAGAGAATATAACTTTCTGGGTGGGAGTGATAGTTGGTAGGGGACATGGAGTTGCCTTACGGTCTCTTGCAGTCTCCTCCATTCTTACGTTCAGAAACATTCCTCAGGCTGACACGACATGGGCTGACCCACGCCATTGAAAGAAATCGCCTGGCGGCAGCATTAAGGAAAGGAAGCAAAGACCGATTGGTCACAGAAGACCCAGTTAACCTCGGAAGAACCGGGTTAGGACCTCAGAGGGGTTCGTCTCCCTCCTCAGTCGTCGGAGGCGTCGGCCTCTGGAAGCGGACTCTCGAGACCGACCACCGCCCGGAGTCAAAATTTCGTGAAGAAACTGCCTCAGACGTTTTTTCGAAAATTAATCGAATCACGCCCAAGTTGCGGTGGGAGCCTCCAGCAATGATGGGAGTAAGGAGGAGGAGGAGGAGGAGGAGGAGGAGGAGGAGGAGGAGGAGGAGGAGGAGTAGGGGGAGAAGAACAAGAACAAGAACGAGAAGAACAAGAAGAGGAGAAAAAAGAAGATAAGAACAAGAGGGGAACAGGAAGAGGGGAACAAGAAGTGGATAAGGAGGAAGATAAAGATGAAGAAAAGGAGCGAGGAATAGAAAGAAGAGTATGGAGGAGAGTGAGGAAGAGGAAGAGGATGAAGAAGAGAAGTGTGAATGAGTAAGAGGAGGAGTGAGGATGAGGAAGAAGAGGATGAAGAAGAGGAGTGAGTAGGAGGAAGAAGAATATGAAGATGATGATAAAATGGAGGAGGAAGAAGAGAGAAGGAAAAGAAGAAAAAG
>NC_134797.1:470050-475050 GCF_046742065.1 Oratosquilla oratoria | reverse complement strand
TACCCTTGGTCGTCCCGACCAATTTCTTATTTCCCTCTTACAGGGCTTGCTAATATATTTCTAGAATAAGCTAATCTACCCTTGCGTAATTGTTAATCTACCTTCCAAAATACATCATTCATGCAATAAATTGGGAATAATACATAAACATAATACCGATAAATGTGAATAACATGCATGTCAATATATATATAAGGTATTGAATTAAGCAGTTACATGGTTGATTTACTTTGACAGAGCCAATCTCCGGAATACAACAAAGGCAATCAGTGCTGCCACTAACACTGAAAGTAAGGGTATGATAAGGATTGGTAGCATATGTAAGTCATTTGAGGGAGATCTTGACAATGGTCTTCTCTTAATTTTCAAGGGAGGAGAGTTTTCAGGCAATGTGAAGTTGAAGGTTGAAATGTAGGTGTCCTCGGTTAAATGCATTGTATTAAGGGTATTAGAAATGGTGGAAATAGTGTCTGCATGCAATTCGCAGTTATCTTGAATAGAGACAAGACCTTCAACCAAATCCAATTTAGGACTCAACCCGGGACAATTTATTGATACCTTTGTCTTGTTAGGGAAAAACAGGTAATGAGATCCTTGTATGTTACAATGAGGGATCTGGTCTACCAAAATTCGTTGGTAATGACAATTGTTCATAACAGACATATTCCTAACCAGAGAGTTCATGCGAAGCCTCTCGGAACACAAAAGAGATCATGCTTTCTCTTAGATTGTCTACAGAAAGGATGTAATTGATTATAAAATTCACTATGAGTACTAACTTTAAATTCTGAATTGTTTATCATCTTTTCAATAGCAATTAATTTGCAAAACACACTAATCTAATGTTCGAGTGTCTCTTCATATTCAATATTATTTCCAACACACTTCATTTTCAAAGACAGTCTTATTACTTTAAAATGGTCACAATACTCATGTGTGTACTCAGATGAGAGGTCCTTAAGTCCTTAAGGTTCCAAGTCTGACCACAGCAGATCCTGGGTTTTAGGTTTCCATGTATCTGCTTGACACCAAGTTGCAGTTGTTTAGGTCTCCCATCCCAAATACATACAAATGGTCAATACTATCTGTAAAATACATCAAGATTAATGTTCAACTCTTGAAAAATATCATTATAATATTCTCCATATTCTCCAGGGTTATTAATATTTATGCACAAAGTATTACTATAATCATCTTCATAGATCTGCAAGCTAATTTTCCTTATGTCATCTAAATGTCCTATCAATTCTTCTCTTGATTCTAAATGTTTAAGTTTAAACTTGTTTCCACCTACAGAATCAATTACCCTATATGGACCAGTGTACCTTGGTGAAAGTTTATTTATTGGGTGAGGTTATTTTGACCGATTACTAATTCCCCAATTTTCAATTCTAGTTTATGAGCTATTTTGTGTTGTTGTTCCCTCATCTCTTAGTGAATACACCTGCATATGTTTCCTAACTCTTTGGTGAATACTTTGAAGAGTATTTATCCTATTGGATATATAATCATCCATATTATATATGGGTTTTTGCTCTGCAGTCAACATTTCATATGGCAGAGTTTTGTCCTCCCCAAAAATTTATAAAATGAGGTGTATCCCCAGTTGCTACATTAATTTGATTGTTCAGAGTACACTTAAACACAAGGAATCCAAGTATCCCAAGTTACACTATGAGGACTTATTAGGGTTCCTAAGACATATAATTATCTTTTTGTTTAACCTTTCTACTACTCCATTACTTTGGGGATGGTTAACGAGTATATTGACTTTCTTGATGTGGAACACATTACATAGATTTTCCAAGATTTTGTTATTAAATTCAGTCCATTATCTGAAACTAGGATGTTAGGGTGTAGTCAAATTACAGATTATCTGATCATAGATTACGGGAAGTAATAGTTTCAGCTCTTCTTTATTGATTATGGGTTGTAATATACAAAATCTTGAAAAATAATCAATAGCAACAAATAGGTATTTAAAGCCGTTCTCGGTTAATGGTAATTCCAAAGTATCCATGTGAACTCTTTCCCAAGGTTTCTGTGGAATGGGATAGGTGAGTATAGGAGCAGGTTTTGGTGTATTTCCTTCACCTTTACACATTTTACACATTTTTCTATATAATCATATATAGTTTTCTTCATACCTAGCCAAAAGTACTTAAGTTGTGCCTGTCTATAAGTTTTATCCTTTCCAGGATGTGAACTACAATCACTATCATGAAGTCAACTTCAATATCTCATTTACCAGAGTTTGTGGTATAACCAACTGATTTACTTGACCTCTAGAAATATCTTTCCCATTTACAAATGTTTTTCCTATACAAAATTCCATTAATCAAATGAAATTCCTCTATTCTTATTACCCCTTTGGTAGCTTTGGAGGATCTCCTCTTGGGTTCATCAAATGCTTGATTATTGAATCACATGTCTCATCATCTCTCTGTTCTCTTATTAGCATTTCTTCATCTAAAGTTACTAATTCTTCTATACTACAAACAAAATTAATCAACCCAGTCCCAGTCATTGGTTGACTAATGTTTCTAGAAAGTGGATCTGCTACATTCCTTCTACCCGGAATATAATTAAATTGAACTTCATAGCACTGAAGTATCGCAAACCATCTAGCAAGTCTGCCTCTAAGATTCTTATGCTTAAATAAGTTCTGAATAGCTGTGTGATCAGTCCAAACTCTGATGGGATACCCTAGTATCATATCCCTAAAACTTTCTAAAGAATAAATTACTGCTAAAGTTTCTCTTTCAGTTTATAGAATAGTTTCTCTCCGCACTATTACAAAGTCTGGATGTGTAAGCTATGGGTTTTAAAGTTCCATTTCTCTCTTGCATTAGTATGCCTCCTAACCCTATGTCAGACGCATCAGTACAAAGAATAAATTCTTTTTCATAGTCGGGGAAAATTAAAATAGGTGAACTTGTGAGTTTATCTTTCAACTTGTCAAAAGCTTGCTGTTGCGCAGGTCCCCATATGAACTTTGAGTCCTTTCTCAACAAAGAACTTAGTGGATTAGCAATGTCAGCATAACTTTGAATGAATTTTCTATAATATCCTGTTAATCCCAAAAAAGCTCCTAACCTTGTCTACATTGGTCGGAACTGGAAAATTCTTGACAGCGTCAACCTTTGAATTTACTGTACTCAGTCCGTGTCTGTCTATCTTATGTCCTAAGTAAATGACACTGTCTTGCAAGAACTTACATTTTTCAAGTTTTACTTTTAACCCAGCTTCTCCTAGTCTTGAGAATATCAAATCTAATTTCTTAAAGTGCTCCACTGCAGTCTGAGAAACTATTAAAATGTCATCTAGAAATACACTGGCAGTGTTTCCTAACAATCCATCTAGAATCGTATTCATTAATCTCATGTAAGTTAATGGACTATTACATAACCCAAATGGCATTCTCTTGAACTCATAATGTCCTGTTGTAGTAGAAAATGCTGTGAACTCTCTTGAATCTTCATGCAATTCTATTTGCCAAAAAGCTGATTTGATATCTATAGTACTAAAATATCTATTCTCAGTTCCCAAACTTCTCAAAATGTCACCGATAATGGGTAATGGTAACCTGTCACGAATGGTGTGCTTATTCAGTTCCCTGTAATCAATAACTGGTCGCATAGTCCCATCAGACTTTGGTACTAGGATCAACGGAAAATTCCACTCACTTTTACTATGTTCAATAATATCCTGTGATAACATTTCAGTGATGAGTTGATCTACTACAGCTAATTTAGAGTGAGGAACTCTGTAGGCTGGTATGTAGATAGGTTGTGTTCCTGGTTTTAACTTAATGTGATGTTTTAAAACAGTTGTTTTGCCTAAGGCGTCCCCCGGCAAAGCAATTGCTTTTTTATGTTTCATAAGCAAAGCAAATAAAGCTTCATCCAACTCAGGGCAATTAGTTGATTGTAATAATTCTTTATATCTATTTCTTAAGTCTATGCCTTCTTGTACTGAACAAATTGATGAAGTTGGTAATTCTATCTCCTCACTATTCTCATTTAAAATCTTAATAGGTTTAGTACACACCTGAATACATCCTATTTGTGTACCTTTCTTTAAAACCATCTCTTTATTCATAGTATTAATTACTAATACTTCTACTCTGTTCTTATTTGTCTTATAAATCCCTGAGTCCCACTTCAATCCTTTAAGTTTAACTGATTCTGGGACTGTAATTATTTCAGAGTCTACATTGATTCCTTTCAAACACACTTCAACCTTATTAATTGACATGGGATGTAACAATGTCGACCTTGTTAATCCGCAATCTGCAATTCTCAAGGCATCTGTGGTTGATAATTTAGTAATCTCTGGGATTTCCTGAACTTCTGAGTTGGGTTCACAAATTGTTTTACTTTCTGTAGGGTTGGACCGCTCGGCCTCGCTATCTAGGATAGAAATGTTATCTAAGGATTCATTGATTCCTGTCACTGGTCTTAAGTCTGGTTGATTTAAGAATGGGATTAACTGTGACTTCACTAAAATTCCTAAGTCAGCAGGACAAATTACCATGTTTTCTTTTCTCATAGTTGCAAATCCTATCAATAATTCTCCTGGAAAAACAGACTCTTCTACCACTATCACTGGGATGTACAATTGTTCATTTGTATACAAGGCAACTTCTAGCTCAATCTTGCCTAATGTTTTTAACTGATTTCCAGTTACACCTTGCAAGGTGTAACGGATTGGTTCCAACATTTTCACTCCTGGGTTCAACTGGTTTAAAACTTTACTAGTAATTACATTAACTACAGACCCTGTATCAATAAAAATTTGAATAGGCTTATTGAACACTTTACCTGCAATGAGAGGTCCTACAGAAGTTTTGCCAACAGTAATTATAAGTTTGTCAGTTTCTTTCATCTCCCTTGCATTCCCATATTTAACACAATACCGTCTATCGGTATATATATGGGGAGGTCTGAAATGGTTTATTCTGTGTCTGGGGGTTTTCCTCTTAGCCCTGGGGGTACCCA
>NC_134797.1:462550-465050 GCF_046742065.1 Oratosquilla oratoria | reverse complement strand
GTAATACGACCTTTTATCTCTGATTTTGACCTTTTCCAGCCCATTTTAAACTTGCCCAGAGGCTAGGAAAGCCATGTGCTTACCCTGACGTACTTACAGCTCAATTTCAACAAGCCCAGAGAAGCTTGGAAAGCACTTTGCACCTTGAGACTAACTATTTTTCAGTCCATTTTCATCATGCCCAGAAGCTAGGAAACTGCCATATGCTTAGCCTGACCTTTTTTACAGCCCATGTCCATCATGCCCTGAGGGGCTAGGAAATCGCCATGTGCACTCAAAGAGCACAAGTTCTGAAAAAGGGCTTAATTCAGACGAAGCCCCTTCAGACCACTCGCATGTAGTTTTAGACCTTTCGATGCGGGACAAGTTTCCCTCAGCTGAATAAAGTCTCCAGGCGGCGGAAGCTAGAGGGACCGAGAACCACAATCGTCAGAACCCATCGGCGGAAAGGTCGAGGAGGAGGAATTGGGCCCGACAGCAGAACCAGCAATAAGGAGTTGCGAATCAAGACAGAAACAGGACGGGTTCCATGGACAAAGATTGAAATCATAAAACTCAAGACTTAGAAACCACGTAGTAGTGAGCGCTGAAGGAACGGGTTGTTTAAAGAGAATATAACTTTCTGGGTGGGAGTGATAGTTGGTAGGGGACATGGAGTTGCCTAGTGTATCCCTTACGGTCTCTTGCAGTCTCCTCCATTCTTACGTTCAGAAACATTCCTCAGGCTGACACGACGTGGGCTGAGCCACGCCAGTGAAAGAAATCGCCTGGCGGTAGCATTAAGAAAAGGAAGCAAAGACCGATTGGTCACAGAAGACCCAGTTAACCTCGGAAGAACCGGGTTAGGACCTCAGAGAGGTTAGTCTCCCTCCTCAGTCGTCGGAGGCGTCGGCCTCTGGAAGCGGACTCTCGAGACCGACCACCGCCCGGAGTCAAAATTTCGTGAAGAAACTGCCTCCGACTTTTTTTTTCGAAAATCAATCGAATCACGCCCAAGTTGCGGTGGGAGACTCCAGCAATGATGGGAGTAAGGAGGAGGAGGAGGAGGAGGAGGAGGAGGAGGAGTAGGGGGAGAAGAACAAGAACAAGAACGAGAAGAACAAGAAGAGGAGAAAGAAGAAGATAAGAACAAGAGGGGAACAGGAAGAGGGGAACAAGAAGTGGATAAGGAGGAAGATAAAGATGAAGAAAAGGAGTGAGGAATAGAAAGAAGAGTATGGAGGAGATTGAGGAAGAGGAAGAGGATGAAGAAGAGAAGTGTGAATGAGTAAGAGGAGGAGTGAGGATGAGGAAGAAGAGGATGAAGAAGAGGAGTGAGTAGGAGGAAGAAGAAGATGAAGATGATGATAAAATGGAGGAGGAGGAAGAGAGAAGGAAAAGAAGAAAAAGAAGAATAAAAAAGGAGAGAAGAGATAGATAGATAGAGAGAGAGAGGAGGAAAAGGAAGAGGAGGAAGAGTAAAAGAGAGATAGAGAGCAAGAGAGAGGAGGAAAAGGAAGAGGAGGAAGAGTAAAAGAGAGATAGAGAGCAAGAGAGAGAAGGAAGAGGAGGAAGAGTAGGAAGAGAGCGAGAGAGAAAGCAGGAGAGGAAGGAAGAGAGAGAGACAGCAAGAGAGAGAAGAAAGAGGAAGAGTAGACAGAGAGAAAGAGAGAGAGAGAGAGAGACAGAGAAAGAGAGAGAGAGATAGACAGAGAGAGAGAGTGAGGAAGAGGAGTGGGAGAAAGATAGAGAAGGAAGAGGAGGAAGACGGGAAGAGAGACAGAGAAAGAGTGAGAGCAAGAGAGCAAGAGAGAGAATGAAGAGGAGACGAACAAAGAGAGACAGAGAGAGCGAGCAAGAGAAAGAAGGAAGATGAGAGAGAGACAGAGAGAGAGAGAGAGAGAGAGAGAGAGAGAGAGAGAGAGAGAGAGAGAGAGAGAGAGAGAGAGAGAGAGAGAGAGAGAGAGAGAGAGGTGGAAAAGGAAGAGGAAGGGAGAGGAGGAAAGATAAATAGAGAGAAATAAGAGGAGAAGAGAGACAAAGAGAGAGGGAGTAAGAGAGAGAAGGAAGAGTAGGAGGATAGAGAGAGATAGAGAGAGAGAGAGAGAGCGAGAGAGACAGACAGACAGAGAGACAGAGAGAAAAGAGGAAGAGGAGGGGAGAGAAAGAGAAAAAAGGAAGAGGAGGAAGAGAAGAGAGAGAGAGAGAAAGAGAAGGAAGAGGGGGAGAGAGGAGAGAAAAAAGAGGAAGAGGAGGAGGAGGAGGAGGAAATAGAGAGAAGAAAAAGAGACAGATAGCAAGACATAAGGAAAAAAAGAAGAGAGAGAGAGAGAGAGAGAGAGAGAGAGAGAGAGTGAGAGTGAGTAGAGAGTGGGTGAGAAAGACGAGGAAGAGGAGGGGAGGAAAGAATGAGCGTGTATGAGAGAGAGAGAGAGAGAGAGAGAGAGAGATACATAGGGGAGGAGGAAGAGGAGCGGAGAGAAAGGGAGAGGAGGAAGAGAAGAAGAGATAGAACATGAGA
>NC_134797.1:455050-457550 GCF_046742065.1 Oratosquilla oratoria | reverse complement strand
GGTTTCAAATTCAAGTAAGTTAGATATTTTGCAGTACACCAAACTTATTCCCTCTTTCTCAGACGAGAATCCAACCTTATTTTTTCGAGAATTTGAAGAAGTAAGTAAACATTTTGCAATTCCCCAAGCAGATTGGATATGGTTAGTTAAACCAAAGTTGTCCACAAAAGCGTTACAAGTATGTAACAATCTGGAAAATAACACTGATTACGAAACGGTCAAACAGACAATTCTTTCCGCTTATGAAATTTCCACCGAAGGTTATCGACAAACATTTCGAAATTCAAACAAACTTAGCCATCAGACATACATGGAATTCGCGTCAGACAAACTACGAGCGTTAAGAAAGTGGATTAAATCGGCATCAGCCGATAATCTTGAGAAAGTAGTGAACTTGATCGCGTTAGAGGAATTCGTGCGTAAAATTCCTCACTACTTGAAAATTCACATTGTTGACAAGGAGGAATTTGACCTTATGAAAGCAGCCAAATTGACTGATACCCTCTCATTGATTCACAAAAATGTTGGAAAGGACAGTAACCGCCAACAACCTCATGTAAAACCAACTAGTGGTAGTAAAGATGGGAAAATTGATAGCCCTAGTTTCCCTGTTTGTTTCTTCTGTAAGAAACCAGGACATGTAATTGCAAATTGCCCAGACCCAAAATGTAAAGTAGCTCAAAAGAATATAAAATCTGTAGCTTCCTTTAACCATTCTACTGCCAATTCTGTAGATCCTTTTCAGCCCTTCCGTTCAACGGGAACAGTATCACTTGGTCCAGACCACGTAGAACACAACCTCCGAATAGTACGGGATACAGGAGCAGCACAGTCCCTGCTACTTCAGTCAGCACTGCCGGGAGTCCAACGTAATTATACAGGAGAACGTGTATACTTGCAGGACTTCCACAATCCCTTCTCAGTACCTCTGGCAAAGGTGCACCTGAACTGTGGACTCTTCAAGGATACTGTCTCCGTAGGAGTAAGTGAAACGGCAACCCTACCTGTTCCTAAAGCAGATTTTATACTAGGTAACGATCTAGCAGGAGAACTAGTACATCCTCCTTTAATTGTTTCTACTTCTCCCCTACCATATAACCCAACTTCTACCATAGAGCAAACCCAACCCAACCTATTTCCAACCTGTGCTATCACACGATCCCAAGCGCCAGCTAACCAACCAACTCTTACCTCTCCAACCACCCCAACCACCCCGCTTACACTACCCTCCGAGCTGAGCATCAAAGAGGCTCAACAGAACGACCCTTCACTAGTTCCCTTGTTCAATAAAACCATTCCCAAGGAGGATATCCTACATACTCCTTCCTTTTATTTGCACGAAGGAATACTAATGAGATTGTATAAACCTCGTCACCTTTCTGATGATGATACCTGGGCAGAATGTCACCAAATTGTTCTACCTGTTAACTTGAGGACTCAGGTAATAGAGATTGCTCATGCTGGACACTCAGGACACTTAGGTATTAAGAAAACTTATTTACGACTCTTGTCAGAATTCTTTTGGCCTGGCATGAAAGCAGAGGTAAGTAGATTCGTTAAATGTTGCCACACTTGCCAAATAGTAGGCAAGTCAAACGAGTCTATTCCTCCGTATCCCCTTCAACCCATTAAAGTACCTAGTGAACCCTTTCAGAAACTAGTGATTGACATAGTAGGCCCATTGCCTAAAACCAAGAAGGGTAACCAGTACATTTTAACAGTTCTTTGTCCCACTACCAGGTACCCTGAAGCTTTTCCTTTAAAGAATATTTCTGCTAAGAGTGTAATTAAGTGTTTAACTCACATGTTTACTTCCTTTGGTATTCCTCAGGAAATACAGTCAGATAGAGGTTCTAATTTCACTAGCAAACTCTTTACCCAAGTCCTCAAGGAATTAAATGTTAAACAGTCTCTGTCTACAGCGTACCACCCCGCCAGTCAGGGAGTTCTAGAACGATGTCATCAAACGTTAAAGAATATGATACGTAAATTCTGTTACGAGGAAGACCGTGAATGGGATGAGGGATTGCCTTTCCTCCTCTTTACGCTCCGTGAAACACCATCCGAAGCTCTGGGTGTTTCTCCTTTTGAATTGTTATGTGGAAGGAAGGTAAGGGGACCCCTCAAGGTAATCAAGGACCATATCATATCTTCTTCTACCTCACCTTTACAGTCTATTAACCAGTATATTGTTTCCCTTAAGGATAACCTAGCCAGAATTCATTCCTTTGCCTTGAAGAACCTTGAACATGCACAAAGTAAAATGAAGGTTAATTTTGATCAGAAATCTCGTAAGAGAGAATTCAAGGAGGGAGATATGGTTCTTGCATACATTCCTATCTCTGGACAGCCTCTTCAAGCTAAATACCATGGTCCTTATAAAATTCAGAAAAAGATGTCAGAATATAATTACGTACTAGAAACCCCTGACAGACGTAAAACTACTCAACTTGTTCATGTTAATTTGCTTAAGCCATACCTTGCCAAAATACCACTAGAC
>NC_134797.1:425050-450050 GCF_046742065.1 Oratosquilla oratoria | reverse complement strand
TCAGGACATCATCAGTGTACAAAGGAAAAAAAAAAAAAAAACTCCATATATAGATTACTTAAAACCGGAGACAGACAATTCCCCCTAGCCATACCAAATGTTTGTTTGTAATTGTCTGGGGAATTGTTGGGGAATTGTCTGTCTCCGGTTTTAAGTAATCTGTATATGGAGTTTTTCGAAAGAGATTTATTGCCTGATATTTTGCCATCTAATGTAATATGGTACAGATATGTTGACGACATATTATGTATTTTGCCTTGTGATAAACCTGTGGATGAGTTTGTGTTAAAGTTAAATAGTTTGGTTCCTTCTATAAAATTCACATTTGAGACAGAAGAGAACAACACATTGCCTTTCTTAGATGTAAGTATTCATCGTTGTGGTAGATATTTTAAATTTAATGTCTACAGAAAACATGTATTCATTTCTATTCATACCATCATCAAAATACGAAGTTATCTGTTTTTTCTTCTATGTTCTTGAGAGCGTTTAGAGTATGTTCTCCTGAGTATCTTGAAGATGAAGTAGATTTTGTTTATGAGACTGGTCAAAAATTAAAATATCCAAAACATCTGATGGATAGAGCACAAGAAAAAGCCAGAAGAACATATTTTAACACCTCTCAAGTAAACGAATTTAAATTGAAGAACATTTTAGCAATTCCATATCATGAAAATTTTATCACCCTTCCTCAAATATTTAAAAGCTTTGGTATTCAGGTGATATTTAATAACAACAATATTGTTAAGAACTATCTTATTAGGAATTCTCCAAATGAAAAAGAAGGATGTATCTACAGTATACCTTGTAAAGTGTGTGATTTTAAGTACATAGGCCAAACAGGAAAAGATTTAAACAAAAGGATTAGTCAACATAAATACAACATAAGAACGGGTCAAATGTCAAGCGGACTTTTCGTCCACCAAAAAGAGCTCTCCCATAGTATTGACTGGGAGAAGACAAAAGTTATTACATCGTGTCATAATATTGTAGAAAGGAACATAATTGAGTCATGTAACATTAAAAATAGTTTTGAAAATAATATGAATTTAAGCTTAGGTTTATATAAGTTACATAATTTTATAATTAAAAAAATTCTAAATAATTCTGGAGTCGGGTAACATTGGACCTTTCCCAGTTCCTGTAACACCGTGTACATATTGTGACCTTTGGTCATTTTTTGTATCCTTTGTACCCTGATGATGTCTTGAATAGACGAAAACGTTCGGCATTCATTTCTTTTATTTTCCAAGTGGTTTCTGCAAATAAATACATACATATGTATACATATATATACACACACACATATATATATGTATATATATATATATATATGTATATATATAATATATATATCTATATATATGTATGTATATATATGTATATATATATGTAATTACACGAAAGCGCTCTGCTTCGTTAGTTTACTTTTTCCTAGTGGTTATTTACGCATTTGTGAACACACGCTCCTAGTGTTTTTATTGCATATATGTATATATGTGTATATATATATATATATATATATATATATATATATATATATATATATCTTTTTTTTTTCAACCACAAATCACTTTTAATCCCATGCCATCGCAGTCGAGACTGAAGAATCGCTCGATGGAGGCATTCGCTGGAAATTGAAACGTGTACGAGCCGAGGATTCGAACCCAGCTAACCCGTAACAAAGTTACAGTGACTTAAACCAATGCGCTATATATAATACATATGTAAATAGTGCATATGTACATAATATAAACATACATAAATACACACATAGTATATATAGATAATACACACGTACATAATAAACATATATAATAACATACATATTACATAGATAATACATAGGTACATACATACAGTGCATACGTACATGATACAAAACAATACATACATAGTACATACGTACGTACATAATACATAGGTACATACATACACAGTACATAATTATGTACATAATACAAATTCATACATAGTACATACACAGTACATTCGCACATACATAATACATAGGTACATAATACAGTACATACGTACTTAACACAAACTGATACATACATACATAGTACATACGCAAATACAAAGTATATACGTACACACATACGTGCATGTGTACATACATACAAAACCTATACAGTGCAGTTCCATTCAGTTGAGCTATCCTAGTCAGACGCCATATTGTCTAGTCCCTATAGTTCAGTCATGAAGTAAAATTTATATTTTCTTACTTTCTAAAAAGAAAAAAGTTGAAAGGAAATGTTTATTACAAACTCAATTATAAATTCCATCGTGGTGAGGGAGCGAGAGAGGACATTCCATTTTATTTCGTTTTTCGTTTTTTTATTTTTTTTCGACTATCCATGATCGACGACTCGCTCCAATCGACATGACGTCATGCCCGAGGCTCGTCTGACCGTTTGTCGGTAACATGCGAGTGGACTGCTTTACCGTATCATTGCCCATCACGTCCCTGCCCAAATCATTCCGAAGTCGTTTTAGGCACTCAAGAAGACAGGATCTTGAAGAAGAAGTTCGTAAGGTCCTTTACCAAGAGGCACTATGCCTTATTCAGTCTCAAAAAGCCCAAATGAATCAATTAGAAAATAAAATCAAATATACCCAAGCACATTCAGTGGCTCAAATGATGATAGAAAGGTTCATTTTTGAAGTCATCGAGGAGTGTGTCAACGCTCCAAAGCAGGACCTTGAAGAAGTTCGGCAGGTCCTTTACCAAGAGGCACTATGCCTCATTCAATCTAACAAAGCCCAACTCAATAAATTAGAAAATAAGATTAGATATACCGAAGGAGAATCAGCGTCTCAAAAGATGCTAGAACAGTTAATATTTGAAGTCGTCTAGGATTGTATAGACGCTCCAAAACAAGAAAGCCCACTGATAAAAATACGGCAAATTTTGAAAAAAGTCCATAGAGCTTTAAAGGAGAAGTATAAGAAAGCCGTAAAATAAATTAAGAAGATTGAAAAATTAAAATTTGAAAATCTAATAACAAAGCCTATAATAAAAGATTTGAAGAAACGAGTCCGGTTCTGTAGTAGAACCGGACTTAATTAATCCCATTGAAGAATGATTGACGCGCTTGTCCGTTTCTTGTGAGGAAAAAGGTGCTTAAACAATAACCCAGCCACACCATCCAGAATATAGCACACCAAACACAACATGTTAAAAAGAAATATCAATCAGATATTCACTTTGAAATAGAAATATTTAATCCTCATCGCAATAGTACAAAACCATCCATCTACCAACAATGACAGACCACACAACGACAATAGTTCCAGAAACAATAGCAGAAAAAAGAAGAAGAAATATTTCTCGATATACCAACCATCAAGAACTCATACAATTAACAAACCTACACTCTACCTTGAGCAGGAACAACAACAGGACATCAGATTCTTCAAATGGGAACCGTCGAAAGGGCAAAAAAAGGCCATAATAGGGCCTTCACCTTTCAGTGTGACCTTTTTTCAGCCCATTGCAACTTGCCCGGAGAGGATTGGAAAGCGCTCTGTGCACTTTCAGGCTGACTATTTTTGAGCCCATTTTCAATTTGCTCAGACGCTAGGAAAGCCATGTGAACTTTGAGCCTGATCATTTTTCAGCCCATTTCCATCATGCCCAGAGAGGCTAGGATATCGCCATGTGCACTCAAAGAGAACAAACTCTGAAAGGGCTTAATTCAGACGCAGCCCCTGCAGACCACTCGCATGCATTTTTAGCCCTTTCGACGAGGAACTAGTTTCCCTCAGCTGAATGAAATCGCCAAGCGGAGGAACCTGGAAGGACCAAGAACCACAATGCTCAAAACCCATCGGCGGAAAGGTCGAGGAGCCCGACAGCAGAACCAGCAACAAGAAGTTGCGAATCAAGAGAGCAACAGGACGGGTTCCATGGCCAAAGATTGAACTCACAAAACTTAAGACTTAGAAACCACGTAGTAGTGAGCACTGAAGGAACGGGTTGTTTAAAGAGAATATACCTTTCTGGGTGGGGGTGATAGGTGGTAAGGGACATGGAGCTGCCTAGTGTAGGCCCTACGGTCTCCGGCAGTCTCCTCCATTCTTACATTCAGAAACCTTCCTCAGGCTGACACGACGTGGGCTGAGCCACGCCAGTGAAAGAAATCGCCTGGCGGCAGCATTAAGGAAAGGAAGCAAAGACTGACTGGTTACAGAAGACCCGATTAACCTCGGAAGAACCGGGTTCGTCTCCCTCCTCAGCCGTCGGAGGCGTCGGCCTCTGGAAGCGGACTGTCGAGACCGATGACCGTCCGGAGTCAAAAATTCGTGAAGAAACTGACTCCGACGTTTTTTCGAAAATTAATCGAATCACGCCCAAGTTGCGGGGGGCGACTCCAGCAATGATGGGAGTAAGGAGGAGGAGGAGGAGGAGTAGGGGGGAAGAACAAGAACAAGAACGAAAAGAACAAGAAGGGGAGAAGGAAGAAGAGGGGGAACAAGAAGATGAGGAAGAGGATAAGGAGGAAAAGGAAAACGAAGAAAAGGAGTTAGGAAGAGGAAAAAGAGGATGAAGAGGAGTGAGGAAGAGGAAGAGGATGAAGAAGAGGAGTGAGGAAGAGAAAGAGGATCAAGAACAAGAGTCAATAAGAAGATGAAGATGATGATGAAATGGAAGAAGAAGATAAGGAGAGAAGGAAAAGAAGAAAAAGAGGAAAAAAAGAGAGGAGAGAAAGAGAGGAGAGAGGAGGAAAAGGAGGGGAAAGAAAGAGAAGTAACAGGAGGAAGAGGAAAAGAGAGAGAGAGCAAGAGAGAGGAGGAAGAGTGGGAAGAGGGGAAGAGAGAGAGCAAGAGAGAGAAGGAAGAGAAGGAGGAGAGAGAGACAGAGAGAGGCAAACAGTTAGAAAGAGAAGAAAGAGGAGAAGAATGAGAGAGAGAGAAAGAGAAACAAGATGAGAGAGAGAGACGAAAAAGAGGAGGGGAGAGAAAAAGAGAGAAGGAAGATGAGGATGAGGAGAAGAGAGAGAAAAAGAGAGCAAGAGACAGAAGAAAGAGGAATTGACAGACAGACAGACAGTGACAGAGACAGAAGAAAGAGGAATTGACAGACAGACAGTGACAGAGACAGAGAGAGAGAGACGAGGAAGAAGAACATAAGAACATAACAATAAAAGAGACTGCAAGAGACCATAAGGCCTACACTAGGTAGCTCCGTATCCATCACCACCTGTCATCCCCATCCATAAAGTTGTCTAATCGTTTTTTAAAACAACTGATACTTTCAGCGCTTACTACATGATTACTAAGTTTATTCCATTCATCGACCACCCTATTAGTAAACCAATTCTTGCCTATTTCCTTCTGAAATCTAAATTTGTCCAGTTTATAACCATTACTGCGAGTCCTGCCCTGTTGTTTTATTATGATGACCTTGTTTGCATCACCCTTGTTATAGCCTTTGATCCACTTGAACACTTCTATTAGATCACCCCGCACTCTGCGTCTTTCCAGAGTGTAAGTTTAGGTGCCTAAGCCTCTCTTCGTAAGGCAAATTTCTGAGTCCATGTATCATTTTGGTCATTTTTCTCTGCCGATTCTAGTGAATTTATGTCCATTCTGTAGGACGAAGACCAAAACTGTACCGCATAGTCAAGGATGGGTCTAACTATCGCTAGATAGAGTTTAATAATTACCTCTGCACTTCTATTCGTTACCGTCCTAGCAATGAAACCTAATGCTCTGTTAGTTTTATTTCTGGCACTAATCTACTGCTTCCTGGTTTTAAGGTCCGGACTCACTAGAGCTCCCAAATCCCTCTTGCATTCAGATTTTTCTAAAAACGTGTTACCTAAGCTGTGTCTATTTTCGGGGTTGTGTAGCCCTACGTTTAACACGCTACACTTACAGATATTGAAGTTCATTTGCCATTTCACTGACCAAGTTAACAATTTATTAAGATCATCCTGCAGAATCTCTGCGTCGTCTCCTGACCTAATTAGACGTCCTATTTTAGTGTCGTCCGCAAACTTACTAGCATCACTATTTATCCCATCGTCTAAGTCGTTTATGTACATAATGAACAACAAGGGACCCAAAACCGAGCCTTGGGGGACCCCGCTAGTAACATTGCCCCACCTAGATTTTATTCCATTTATGGTGACCCGCTGTTTTCAAAGGATTACAAAGGATTACAAAGGCGGAGCATGCCGACAGGAGACCTTTTGGTCCATATCTAGGTCGGATGCGAAAAAAAATCATAATAGTAATAAAACAATAAATAAAAACTATAATAATGTAAATAACAAATAAAATACATAAATAAATGCATATTATTGTTGAATAAAAAACAAACAGGTAAATAGTAAATAATAATAAATTGACATATAACTAATAATAAATGAAAATCAGATAGACAAATGATAACAAACAAAAACAAATAATATAAAATAAATTATAATCATTACAGCATCTTGCTTAGGTGTTTATCTAAATGATTCTTAAAGCTTCGAACTGTTGTTATTTTTTTATCTCACTGATTATCTTCATATACAGGACGTGACAGTGATATCCATTATTTTTCAACACTCTCAGATAAAATGCACAAACCGAAATCAACATCCTCTTATTTTTACTGCTCATAGTTACTTCAGTATATATAATTACCTATTTTTAGTTTTACCTTATAATTAAATTAACAAAGCCTTATCACACACCAGTAAGTAAAAATTATAACATTAAGAGTCATGTTTTTAATTCTAAATATATTTATGCAGCAATTTATGGCGTATCTTTTTTTAAATATCGGTTCCCAAATTAGCTAAGTCACCCCTTTGCCTCGTGAAATGCGAGACAATTGAAAATTCCAGCGCTAATAGGAATCTACGAGCCTGACTGCGAAAGGTCTCATTCCAAGTCTCTGCTACATAAAATGTCGTCGACACAACCACACCTTCGTACAATCTCTTTGCATCCACTTTTCTGTTACTAATCCAAGCTCTAATCCATTCTAACACTTTTCTTCCTATGCCATGGGCTTTGATTTTATTTAGTAGTCTCTGGTGTGGCATCTTGTAGAACGCTTTGCTAAAGTCAAGGTAAATAACATCGTAATTATCATTGTTATCTAACGCCTTATATATCTTAGTGTAAAATGATAGAAGATTAGTCACACATGACTTACCCTTGGAGAAACCATGCTGTGAATCACGAATTAAATTATGCTCTTCGATGTGTTCTCTGAGTCTATTTACTATTATTGATTCAAGCATTTTTCCTATAACCCATGTCAAACTGATTGGCCTGTAGTTGCATATAGACGATCTATCTCCCTTCTTAAAAACAGGAACAACGTTTGCCTGCCTCCATGCAGTTACCACAAAACCAGTGTCTACCGATTTATTTAATATTTCAGTTAACTGGTCGCAGATTTCAAATTTACACTCCTTAAGCATTCTTGAAAAAAAAATTCGCCTGGACCCGGAGATTTTGTAGCTTTAAGTCTTTCAATCTGATTGACTACTTCTTCTTTACTAATGCTGATATTAGATAGACTACTTTCTTCATCCCCTCTGTAAATCGGATCGCAGTCAGGTACTTTATCTAACCTCTCATTAGTAAACACCGATAGAAAATAATTGTTAAACTTCTCACACATTTTTTCCTCCGATTCTATCATGACATTTTCATCGTTTTTAATTGGTCCTATTTTTTTCATTGTTTTTTGTTCTATAGAGGTGAAAGAAACCCTTTGGGTTGGATTTTGCTTGACTGGCAACCTTTATTTCATAATTACGTTTCGCTGTATGTGTATTCCTTTTAACCAGGTTTGCCATTTCGTTATATCTTGATCTAAGGTGTGATCCCCCGTTTTTCATTTTTACGTAAAGTCCTCTTTTCATTCCGATCTCATGTTTCAATCTATCCGTCATCCATTTGGGAGTATTACTATTTTTCCGTATTGACTTTAGGGGGATAAATGTGTTTTGTGCATCAAGGAATGTCAACACAGCAGGGGCGCGCTGTGAGCTCTGCGTTGCTAGTTTCCATGGCGACGTGACGTCTGGCGAGCTCGACGCTTGCCAACCGTCCGCCTGCCCGCTCCCAAGCCCAGACAACCATTTCCCGTCATAATACCAGCAGGATTTCGATCTGGGAGGATACAAGTGCTACTGCCCCAAAGGATATGCTGAGCCGCTATTTCAAGCTGGAATGGCGTGCCCAAAACAGTTGCCTATTTTATTTAAATTTTCCACAATCATTCCTTGCACACACAAATTTGACATACATCCAATCTGAGTTATACAATAATTGAAATTTTGATCATATTGATAATCTATCTCATTTAATCAACTTCCGCTCATTACAAAACAATTTGTCACAACTTTGGGTTGTGACACACGGCCTACTATTTCTTCTCGTTTTCTTACGTCTGCTCCTCTCAAACCACAGTTACCAAATACTTTCGCTCAAGGGACTCGCCGACACCGTAGGCTCCACAGTTTTTCGTCTCCTTTCAGCCCTTTTCGACTATCAATTCCCCCTACTCCTTGGAATCACCGGAACTCTTAAGGCCTCTAGCAACTACTTCTTGATAGTTTCCCTTCTCCTTATCCCCATTATCTATTGTGCCAATTTGGCAATCAATTACCGTGCCTTAACGAATTTGAGAGAGACTTCCAATTGCTCAGGAAAACCCTTCCCCCTCCCTTTAGTTCTAGGTGTCTACATATGACTGCGAGCAAAAACACGAACGTTTAATATTAAGTGTGGGATTCCACAACCTCGCAGTTTTACTGTTCCTCCTTGCAGTTATAATTTGCTACTTTATGAATAGAATTAGTGTATTACATTCAAGAGCTGACGTTCGAATTAGTTCTAACGGTTTGCCCCCCCCCCTGCGCGCTTGCCATTTATTGTTTAGGCTAGTTTTAATTAGACTAGTTAGGATCATATCTTCCACTCTCGTGAGTAGTGACCTCTCTCAAGGAACAATTAGAACTGTTTCAACTTCCACATAAACATTGCACGGCGCCCCCTACGGAACTATTGAGTTGGCATGGCGAAAAACGGCAACGGTGTATGCCATACAGTATGGGAGGCATTTGAAAAATTAGTGCTTGATCGGGAATGCGGCTTGGGTTCACACAGAGTGAGGTGGGACACACGTGTCCTCGGAAGGTCCAAATGTGCATCATTCTCTCGTAGAGTGGTCACTGCGAATTCCACTCATTAATACGAACTGTTTATTCACCGTCAATCATACACGGCTGATTAATTATAAGTGACTAGTACCCTGAGAACTCGTGAATATCAGTGCCACGACATTCAGCGCCAACGTGACCAGGAACATGTCGGCGAAGAGTGTCGCCTTCAGTGATTGCCAAACCTAATCGTTCTGCCGCATCGCCACTAGAGGGTGCAGAGACGCTCCCTTTCGGGACATCCTGCCCGGAAAGGAACTGGCATAATTACGGAGAGACGCCTGCGTAACCGATCCCAACTCCCGCCGTGAAGTGCTACCTCACGAAGTCAGTCAGTTCCCGCCGAGCTCAACCACAAAGGCATCCGCACCCCAGACGCATCCTGCCGGAACGAGGGACCCGCGCCTATTGGAAGACATCCCCGCAAACAGCCGAAGAAGCTAAGAGAAGTAAAGAAAATATTGACCTAGTGGTAAAGTAGTAGTTAGACGTCATAGGCCAAGCGCAGGGGATTAGTTAGGGTACATAAGTGAAATTAGGTTATCTGTTAAAATATCCTACTAAGTATTGGTGTATGGTTACTGTGTTTGATTGTAGAAATAATCTTAATAATTGAATTTCACAATAGGATGATCTGTTTGATTAGCCTAGGACGATCTACTTAATGAGTTGTCCCACCCCCTTTTGAGTTATATACAGTACACGGGCGCCGAGAAGGGAGTGCGCGTGGTCCCGGTCGGTGACTCAAATCTCCTGGACTTCGGCTTCCCACTGCGGCTATCCTTCCCCCTTCATCCCTCACTCAAGGTAGGTATTTCCCACGCCCCCACAACCACCACCTTCTCCAGGGATTTGTGACATGATTGATAATTATGTAAACAGAATGGCAATTTGATTGTTCTAGAAGATTCACGCCCGCCACACGCATGCACGTATACACATACATACATACTTCCAACTAGGCATTTACTTGTATCTCCTACAGGCATACAAAGTGCTACAATCTGTTGAGGGGGAGAGAGACAGGGGGGAGGGAGAGAGAGAGAGAGAGAGAGAGAGAGAGAGAGAGAGAAGGGGGAGTCAGAGGGGAGGAGGAGGGAGAGAGAGTGAGTGAGTGAGTGAGGGGGGAGGGAGAGAGAGAGGGAGAAGAGGGAGAGAGAGAGATAGATAGGGGGAGGGGGAGAGAGAGGGGGAGGGGGAGAGAAAGAGAGAGGGGGAGGGAGAGAGAGAGAGGGGGAGGGAGAGAGAGAGAGAGAGAGAGAGAGAGAGAGAGAGAGAGAGAGAGAGAGAGAGAGAGAGAGAGAGAGAGAGAGAGAGAGAGAGAGAGAGAGAGAGAGAGAGAGAGAGAGAGAGAGAGAGAGAGAGAGGGAGAGAGAGAAAGAGAGAAGGGGGAGGGAGAGAGAAAGGGAAGGGGGACGGAGAGAGAGGGGGGAGGGAGAGCGAGACAGGGGGAGAGAGAGAGAGGGGGGAGTAAGAGAGGGAGAAAGGGAGGGATAGAGAGGGGGAGGGGGAGAGAGAGCGACAGGGGTTGGGGAAAGAGAGAGGGGGAGGGGAGGGAGAGAAAGGGGGAGTGGGAGAGAGAAAGAGAGAGAGGGGGGGAGGTGAGAGAGAGAGGGGTTCGGGGGAGAGAGAGAGGGGGAGGGGGAGAGAGAGAGATGGGGAAGGGGGGGAAGGGAGAGAGAGAGACACGGGGGGTAGAGAGAGAGACAGAGGAGGGGGAAAGAGTGAGGGGAAGGGGGATAGAGAGGAGGAGAGAGAGGGGAAGGGGGAGAGAGAGCGACAGGGGTTGGGGGAAAGAGAGAGGGGGAGGGGGAGAGAGAGCGACAGGGGTTGGGGAAAGAGAGGGGGAGGGGGAGGGGGAGAAAGGGGTAGTGGGAGAGAGAGGGGGAGGTGAGAGAGAGAGGGGGAGGGGGAGAGAGAGAGGGAGAGGTGGAGAGAGAGACACGGGGATAGAGAGAGAGAGACAGGGGGAGGGGGGAAAGAGAGAGTGAGGGGGAGGAGGAGGAGAGGGGGAGGGGGAGAGAGAGCGACAGGGGTTGGGGGAAAGAGAGAGGGGGAGGGGGAGGGAGAGAAAGGGGGAGTGGGAGAGAGAGAGGGGGAGGTGAGAGAGAGAGGGGGAGGGAGAGAGAGGGGGAAGGGGAGAGAGAGAGAGAGGGGGAGGTGAGAGAGAGAGGGGGAGGGGGAGAGAGAAGGGAAGGGAGAGAGAGACAGGGGGAGGGGTAAAGAGAGAGTGAGGGGGGAGGGGGAGGGAGAGAGAGGGGGAGTGAGAGAGAGAGAGAGGGGGAAGGGAGAGAGAGAGGGGGAGGGCTAGAGAGGGGGAGGGGGAGAGAGAGAAAGGGGGGCAGAGAAAGAAGTGGAGGGAGAGAGAGGGGGGGACGGTGAGAGAGAGGGGGGGAGGGAGAGAGAGAGGGGGGGAGGGGAAGAGAGAGAGAAAGAGGGAAGGGGAAGGGAGAGGGGGAAAGGGAGAGGGGGAGGGAGAGAGACAGAGAAAGTGGGAGGGAGATAGAGGGGGGAGGGGGAGGGAGAGGGGGAGGAAAAGAAAGGGATAGAGAGAGGGGGAGGGAGAGGGAGAGAGAAAGGGGGAGGGAGAGAGAGAGACGGGGGGAGGGGGAGAGAGAGGGAGGAGGAGAGGAGAGAGAGAGAGAGAGAGAGAGAGAGAGAGAGAGAGAGAGAGAGAGAGA
This sequence comes from Oratosquilla oratoria, assembly GCF_046742065.1. Classification (NCBI taxonomy): domain Eukaryota; kingdom Metazoa; phylum Arthropoda; class Malacostraca; order Stomatopoda; family Squillidae; genus Oratosquilla; species Oratosquilla oratoria. Next base: position 438,190 of record NC_134797.1, on the reverse strand, counting down.
GAGAGAGAGAGAGAGAGAGAGAGAGAGAGAGAGAGAGAGAGAGAGAGAGAGAGAGAGAGAGAGAGAGAGAGAGAGAGAGAGAGAGAGAAGAGAGAGAGAGAGAGAGAGAGAGAGAGAGAGAGAGAAAGAGAGAGAGGAGAGAGAGAGAGAGAGAGAGAGAGGGAAGGAGAGAGAGAGAGAGAGAGAGAGAGAGAGAGAGAGAGAGAGAGAGAGAGAGAGAGAGAGAGAGAGAGAGAGAGAGAGAGAGAGAGAGAGAGAGAGAGAGAGAGAGGAAGGAAGAGTGAGAGAGAGGGGGAGGAGGAGAGAGAGATGGGGACGGGCAGAGAGAGGGGGAGGGGAAGAGAGAGAGAGGGGGAGGGGGAGAGAGAGAGGGGAGAGGGAGAGAGGGGGAGGGAGAGAAAGAGAAAGGGGGGAGGGGGGAAAGAGAGAAAAGGGGGAGGGGAAGAGACAAAGAGGGGGAGGGGGAGAGACAAAGAGGGGGAGGGGGAGAGAGAGGGAGAGAGAGAGAGAGAGAGAGAGAGAGAGAGAGAGAGAGAGAGAGAGAGAGAGAGAGAGAGAGAGAGAGAGAGAGAGAGAGAGAGAGAGAGAGAGAGAGAGAGAGAGAGAGAGAGAGAGAGAGAGAGAGAGAGAGAGAGAGAGAGAGAGAGAGAGAGAGAGAGAATGTGGGAGTGACAATCCTTCATTGTGGGCGTTCTGGGGCGACAATTCTTGACGTGACCCGCAATATGTAACATTTGCAAAACTTGTTTGTCCACATTGGATGGAGGCTGACTGTTACTGGATGCCTCATGAGAGACCATAGGTCTTCTACAAGAGAGACCAGGGCCAATGGACCGATTGATTGATCTCAATTATCATAGATGCAACTCTGAAATAGAGGAGCCTGAAGAGGAACAGCAGGAACCGCAGGACTTGGATTGATGGAGTCAGAAGTTCAGAGTGAGCCTGAACTATCTATATCTACAATGTCCGAGTCTGAATGCCTGTACCTAGGAACTTCCCCTCCCCCCCTGCCCCTTCCAGGGGATGGCCATGACAGATCGAAGGCGGCTCCATTTGCCCCTATCCTTCCTTCCTTGCACTCTCTCTCTTCTTGCTTTTTCCTTCCAGGCCCATAGACCATGATGAATTTGTGCATCCATACCACCTTATTGTATATCCTATTTCATGTTTATGTTTAACCATTCATGACAAGGAAATTTGGAGTGTTTAATCTTTGAAGATTATAATAAGAGTAAATTTTGTAGAGTAGCCATATTGGCCCATATGCGGTATCTACACTTGTTGCAGCATCTGAGTCCTGACTGAAAAGGTCAGTTACTTGTTTATTTTTATAGTGTGTCTGATGTCTCTTTGGATAAGGAAGACACGCACATGTCGAGGGATGAATCAAGTACCACTTACACCTGTTTTCATATACTTGGTATCTAATATCTGAACAAATTTGGACGTGTAAAAAAAAAAATAATTTTTAATGACAAGCCCCCGGGGGGCTTGGCCTGCGGCGCTGCTCGCTATTCTTCTTCTTCTTCTTCTTCTTCTTCTTCTTCTTCTTCTTTTTCGAGTTCTTCTTCTTCTTCTTCGAGTTCTTCTTCTTCTTCGAGTTCTTCTTCGAGTTCTTCTTCTTTTTCGAGTTCTTCTTCTTCTTCGAGTTCTTCTTCTTCTTCGGGTTCTTCTTCTTCGAGTTCTTCGAGTTCTTCTTCGAGTTCTTCTTCTTCTTCTTAGAATTCTTCTTCGAGTTCTTCTTCAAGTTCTTCTTCTTCTTCAAGTTCTTCTTCTTCTTCTTCTTCTTCTTCTTCTTCTTCTTCTTCTTCTTCGAGTTCTTCTTCTCTTCTTCGAGTTCTTCTTCTCTTCTTCGAGTTCTTCTTCTTCTTCTTCTTCTTCTTCTTCTTCTTCTTCTTCTTCTTCTTCTTCTTCGAATTCTTCTTCGAGTTTTTCGAGTTGTTCTTCTTCTTCTTCGAGTTCTTCGAGTCCTTCTTCTTCTTCGAGTTCTTCGAGTTCTTCTTCTTCTTCTTCGAGTTCTTCTTCTTCTTCGAGTTTTTCTTCGAGTTTTTCTTTTTCGAGCTCTTCTTCGAGTTCTTCTTCTTCGAGTTCTTCTTCTACGAGTTCTTCTTCTTCTTCGAGTTCTTCTTCTTCTTCGAGTTCTTCTTCGAGTTCTTCTTCTTCGAGTTCTTCTTCTTCGAATTCTTCTTCGAGTTCTTCTTCTTCTTCGAATTCTTCTTCGAGTTCTTCTTCTTCGAATTCTTCTTCGAGTTCTTCTTCTTATTCCAAATAATACCTTTGGTAATCCCCATGATCCGATTTTCCCCCATGTTTTGTAAAATTCTTATAACCCGCAAAGTAATGTTTTTCGAACTCACACGTACTCTCTCGCGAAATTTCTCCGTCAAACAACTCGAGTTTTTCAAAAGTTTCGTCACTGTGCTTGTGCGATAATTTCCGAAAAAAAACTCATAATATTAATAAATGAACAACGTGAATCAGATCAGTTCCAGTTGAAAACGTGAAACGAACTGAATAAACCCTTACACCTACCCAGGGTCCGGTGCGACCATTTTGCCGGGTCTCGAGAAAAACTCGCAAACCGGAGAATTATTTTTTTATTCAGTATAAAACTTGCCTATTAAATTTATTTTTTATTTTATTATTATTATTATTATTTTTTTTTTGCATCACTAATCTCAAGACAATGTACACATGCCACCCATCAATGTGGAATTTATGAGAGTAATTTCAAAGCAACGAACAAAAAAGGTAATAACCACTGGAAGGGGCCAAAATAATTTTCAACACCCCCTAAAGAAACAAAAATCATTTAAAAGAAATTATTTTCGACACAAAATGTGGAACTGTTACACCTACGAGTATGCAAAAGATAAGAATATGTGAACCTGCAGTTGCGGAACAGCGTGTGTTGGGGGCGAGGGGTGTGTGTCACCTTTACATGCAGCCTTTAGTTTGGTTTTCTTTATTATTATTTTTAACATTTGTAAGCAGAACAAAACTGAGATGGGCTGGGCATGTGGCACGTATGAAGGACCATAGAACTCCAAAACGATCAGTTATGATGGGTAGAATGCCTGGAAAGAAGAGTTATGTTGAACATATACATATCCATCACTATGTAATGCATTAGTCAAAACTTACAAGAATGTTACGAGGATCACATTTGACAAACCGTTTGACAACCATTCACACGGTCAAACATCACTACATACACGTTTGACAAACTTGTTTGCCTGGAAATAATCAACGACGTTGCTATATGAAGGATATCTTTCTACAATTTTTTTTATCCGTTCAGAAGAGTCACGATATTTCTTTGTGGTCGAGATGAAGTAGCAGCCAAGTATTGATCGACTTTGACTTCACTATAGTTTTGTTCTTTCTTGAGGCAGTCGAAAAAATTCCAAATATTAGGGTGGTGTCCAGCAACCTGTGTCTCAAATGTCCTATGCCATAGTTTTAAAAAGTACTAATTTGTCATTTTTGATAGTTCTGTCATTAAAGAATTTGAACTATTCTTGATAAATACGAAAAGAAATCCTACCTTGTTTTTGTAGTATCCTAAATAAAGGCTATGATAGTAACTATTTCATTATCAAAGGTAAAGTGTGCTAAATCAAGGAACAAAACTATAATGAAGTCAAAGTCGATCAATACTTGGCTGGTACTTCATCTCGACTGCAAAGAAAGAAATATCGTGACTTCTGAACGGATGAAAAAAAAAAAAAAAAAAAACATTGTAGAAAGATATCCTTCATACAGCAGCATCGTTGATTATTTGCGGGGAATAACCCATAACTTAGCTTTATAATTTTAAGTAAACCAATTTATAGTTCTGCCTAATTTGTCATTTTCAATAGTTCTGTCAGTAAAGAATTTTAACTATTCTTGATTAAATACTACGAAAAGAAATTCTTCATCCTAAATAAAGGTTATGAAAGTAATCATTTCATTATCAAAGGTTAAAGTATGCTAAATCAAAGACGAAAACAGAACCTAGTTATATATTTGAAATTAGAATATTTTTATTTTTCGATGAATTGTGTGTATGGATGAATTGAGCGTGTCGATGAATTGTTGTCGGTGAATTCGCCGGATCCCAAAATATATATAATTATTTTCATTATTTTATATTTCTTATCGTTAAGGGAATTTTCGTTACAAATAATCTGATCTTTTAATAATTGTCGTCAAACTTGCGTAGCATCTAGGTGCAGACTTGCAAATCCAATATGGCTGACCTCCAGGAGGGTTATCAACCACACTGGGCTATTTTTCCTCCGACATCCTACCTCCAGCCTCCATTTGAATATAACTAGAATTATGACTTCGCTTATTACAGAAACCTAGACATCCCAAGCACAATTCAACAGTATGTCTAACATCCGTATCTAGATTTACACAATCTCTTAGTTCATCCTTCATCTTTGCTAGATGTAACGGAAATATTATTTGTATATTTGAAAATTTAAATTTTGTAACCAACGTCGTTTTTGACTCGAACGACCTCTCAACGGTCGTCGACGCCCCGTGGGATAAGAACACAAGAACGAAGGAGATTGCAAGAGACCATGTGGCCTACACTAGGAAGTTCCATGTCCATTAAAACCTGTCATCCCCATGCATAAAGTTGTCTAACCGTTTCTTAAAGGTCAGATATCAACAGATATACCATTCGCTAAAAATCATCGTATTGCTCGAAAAAGTACTTTTTAAAAGCATACAAATAAAGTTTTTACCTGCTACAGAAGAACTTATTCAGAAAATTCACTTTTAATTGCGCCTCGCATACCACTTTTCCGAAGTCTAGATATTCAGAATAACAATATTGTTTGGCAACTGTGACGTCACGAACGCGGAATTCCCCGAACGTTCCCGAAGCGCACGGGCAACCCGCCCGTGCGCTTCGGATAGCAGACGACGCAATGAAATGAAGCCAAAACTGTTTTTTGCCAAATTTGATAAGATGTAGATGGTGGAATTATATAGAATACTGTCACTATGTTTTTTATGTACATTAAACTGTAAATACAAAAAGTTATGGAAGTCTTGATATCTGACCTTTAAAATTTAAAGGGAATGCACTAACATTAAATTACAGTTTCCTTTATTTTTTCTTACCAAATTAAAGAATAACCATTTCTCTTCACAAATTCGAATAGATGAATAAAATGGGACAAAAAGAAACAGAGATAGGCTATCTTAATAACAAAAACATACTTGTTAGGAGAGGCATTTAAAGGCAACCTCAGCTTGCCAGATGTCGCCAATAATTTATCTATTTCATTTTATATATAAGAAAAGAAACTGAATTGAGCTGTAATATTTTGTCAATGTGTTACCACCATCATAGAGAATCTTTTGAAATGCTTACCTGTTGGTAGAATGAAATAAGATGATACGATCGCGTGAGTGAATTGAAGTCTTCTTGATAAAGTGATGAAGCTATTTGTCGAAGATCACTGTTTGCGATCATACGGTTGGTCAAATTGCCAGATACCTCCATACAAATTGCCAGATACCTCCATACAAATTGCCAGATACCTCCATACAAATTGCCAGATATCTCCATAGATATTAATTGCAGTAAACAAAACAAAACTGGCTATTGAAATTTTGACTTTATTTCAATACACAGAATGTTTTTTCATGCAATGGGGTTGCCAGAGGGCGCCAAAAAATTATCTATTTCATCTTATATATAAGAAAAGAAACGGAATTGAGCTGTAATATTTGGTCGAAGTGTTACCACCATCATAGAGAAACTTTTGAAATGTTTACCTAAAATTCGTCTATGTTCCAGAATTTTTCGATCTTTTGTGCCCAGCGCTCCCTTAAAGGTCAGATATCAAGACTTCCATAACTTTTTGTATTTACAGTTTAATGTACATAAAAAAACATAGTGACAGTATTCTATATCTGTTGATATCTGACCTTTAAAACAACTTAATCTAAATTTGTCCAGTTTAAATCCATTACTGCGAATCCTGACCTGTTGTCTTGATATGATGACCTTGCCTGTGTTGAATCCATGACAGAGTCCTATAAGGTCATAATCCCATTGGTAAAAATCCCACGCCAATTAACCTAGGCCTATATTCATTAATGAATTTATCAAATGAAATTATATTGTAACATATAATGTTTATTAATACTATCAACATCCTGAAATATTATGTGTGGGATTATGAACAATGGGATAATATTGACTATGGAATTTTGATTGGTGGGATTTTGATATATGGTTACAAAATTGAATTGTTCAAATCTCAAAACAACAAATTATCTTTCCGTCATATGCTGTTGAATATGTCCTTAGAGACGTCTAGATCTCTGCATCGGAAGTCATATTGTCGTTATGCAAATGGAGGTTGGAGGTATGAGTACATTTGCTATTGTGTTTGCGAATTTTGATGATTAACATTATATCATCCTGATACTTGGTATCTTTATAATTACTTTTGTCGATTAATTTGCAAAATTAGGTTCTTTAAGGAAGAAGGAATAAAATTAAGACATTGTATTTGATGTAGATACTTTGCAGTAAATGAAATGCGCCAAAAAGGGTGAGTTTGGACAAGAAATATTTACATTTTGGTGGAAATATGTTGTTGTCAGAAATCTAATCTATGTGTAACAACTGCTTAATCATACAACTGTGCTCATGCATAGTTGACAAAAAGACTAATTTTTAGATTCTCACATTGGGAAAGACGTCATTAATCCCACAATGCACCGCGCTTCATTGTCGTCATTATTTTCATGACGTCGATAGAGAACGCTATTTTTGTATATATACATTTTAAGTTTCCTGATTATCTCCATCGAGTTTTTGGTCCTCAAAATACAGAAATATGTTTTCATCGCCAAAAGTCAAGGACAAAGTTGCCTACGCGCGATGACCATACACAAGGACCGAAAAATCTTCCCGCGCTCTGATGCCGACGTTATGACGTCACGTCGCATCAAAATCCATCATATTTTCTATATTCTTAAAAATCTTTCTCTCCACGTGTTTAATAGATTTCTCAGAATGTTTCGTTCAACACAATTGTCAAAATTCATCGTCTTTTAACGTTTCTCTCTATATGTATTTAAGGATTTTCTCAGAATGTTTCACTCAGTTTTAATAACACAATTGTCAAAATTCATCGTCTTTTCTATATTCTTAAAACATTTTTCTTTGCACGGCTTTCTCAGAGTGTTTCGTTCAGTGTTATGTAAGGCCACGTGCTGACCTGAAAATTTCGCCCCTTGATACCATGACATCTGGATTTCCCTTTCACGTCGTCTTAAACTAGGCAAAAACACCGTCGATTTCCATCTTCACACTAGGCAAAAATACAGTCGGTTTCAATCTTCACATTTGGCCTTCACACAAGGCACAAATGCCGTCGATTTCCTCCTTCACACAGGGCAAAAATACCGTCGATTTCCATCTACACAACTAGGCAAAAATACCGTCGATTTCATCTTTACACTAGACAAAAATACCTACGATATCCTCCTTCATACTAGGCAAAATGACGTCGATTTTCTCCTTTACACAGGGCAAAAATGCCGTCGATTTTCATCTTCACACGAGGCAAAAATACCGTCGATTTCCTCCTTCACACTAGGCAAAAATGACGTCGATTTTCTCCTTCACACAGGACAAAACTGCCGTCGATTTTCATCTTCACACTAAACAAAAATACCGTCGATTTTCTCGTTCACACAGGACAAAAAACCGTCGATTTTCATCTTCACACTAGGCAAAAATACCGTCGATTTCCTCCTTCACACTGGGGAAAACTGCCTTCGATTTCCATCTTCACACTAGGCAAAACTGCCGTCGATTTTCATCTTCACACTAAGCAAAAATACCGTCGATTTTCTCCTTCACACAGGACAAAAATGCCGTCGATTTTCATCTTCACACTAGGCAAAAATACCGTCGATTTCCTCCTTCACACTAGGCAAAACTACCGTCGATTTCCATCTTCACACTAGGCAAAAATACCGTCGATTTCCTCCTTCACACTAGGCAAAGATACCGTCGATTTTCTCCTTCACACAGGACAAAAATGCCGTCGGTTTTATCTTCACACTAGGCAAAAATACCGTCGATTTTCTCCTTCACACTAGGCAAAACTGCCGTCGATTTCCATCTTCACACTAAGCAAAAATGCCGTCGATTTTCTCCTTCAAATAGGGCAAAAATGCCGTCGATTTTCATCTTCACACTAGGCAAAAATACTTGGTTTGACCGTGTGAATGTATTTTCAAACACGTTGGACAAACCGTTTATCAAACCTGGTTTGCCCCTGTGAATGTATTTTCAAACACGTTTGACAAACCGCTTGCCAAACCTAGTTTGGCCGTGTGAATGTGTTTTCAAACACGTTTGACAAACCATTTGTCAAACCTGGTTTGATCTTGTGAACGGTCTTGCAAACACGTTTGACAAGCCTTTTTCAAACCTGGTTTGCTCGTGTGATTGTATTTTCAAAAACGTTTGACAAGCCGTTTGTCAAACCTGGTTTGACTGTGAGATCGGTTTTTCATACACGTTTGACAAACAGTTTTTCAAACCTGGTTTGCCCGTGTGAATGTGTTTTCAAACACGTTTGACAAACCGTTTTTCAAACCTGGTTTGACCGTGTGAATACATTTTCAAACACGTTTGACAAGCCGCTTCTAAAACCTAGTTTGCTCGTGTGAATGAATTTTCAAACCCGTTTGTCAAACTATTTGTCAGACCTGGTTTGACCGTGTGAACATTTTTCAAACATGTTTGACAAACCGTTTTTCAAACCTGGTTTGCCCGTGTGAAAAAGAGGGCGGCGACCCGTCTTCGGCAGCCAGACATAGGGGGCGGCGACCCGTCTTCGGTAGCAAAACACAGAGGGGGCGGCGACCCGTCTTCGGCACCCAGACATAGGAGGCGACGACCCGTCTTCGGCAGCCAGAAGAAGGGGGCGGCGACCCGCCTTCGGCAGCCAGAAGGAGGAGCGGCAACCCGTCTTCGGCAGCCAAACAGATGTGGCGGCGACCCGTCTTCGGCAGACAGACGGAGGGGGGCAGTAAACCGTTTTCGGCAGCCAGAAGGAGGGGGCGGCGACCCATCTTCGGCAGCAAGACAGATGGGGCGGTGACCCGTCCTCGGCAGCCAGACATAGGGGCGGCGACCCGTCTTCGGCAATTAGAAAGCGGGGGCATCAACCCGTCTTCGGCAGCCAGACAGAGGGGACGACGATCCGTCTTCGGCAGATAGAGAGAGGAGGCGGCAACCCGTTTTCGGCAGCCAGAAGGAGGGGGCGGCGAACCGTCTTCGGGAGCCAGACACAGGGGGCGGCGACCCATCTTCGGCAGCCAGACATAGGAAGCGGCAACCCGTCTTCGGTAGTCAGACAGAGGGGTCGGCGACCCGTCTTCGGCAGCCAGACATAGGGGGCAGTGACCCGTCTTCGGTAACCAGACATAGGGGGAGGCGACCTGTTTTCAGCAGCAAGACAGAGGGGGCGGCGACCCGTCATGGGCAGCTAGTCACAGAGAGCGGCGACCCGTCTTCGGCAGCCAGAAGGAGGGGTGGCGACCCGTCTTCGGCAGCCAGACAGAGGGGGCGGTGACCCGTCTTCGGCAGCCAGAGAGAGGGGGCGGCGACCCGTCTTCAGCAGCCAGACAAAGGGGGCGGCGACCCGTCTTCAGCAGCCAGACAAAGGGGGCGGCGACCCGTCTTCGACAACAAGACAGAGGGGGGCGGCGACCCGTCTTCGGCAGCCAGAAGGAGGGGGCGGCGACCCGTTTTCTGCAGCCAGACATAGGGGTCGGCGACCCGTTTTAAGCAGCCAGGAGGGGGCGGCGACCTGTCTTCGGCAGCCAGACAGAGGAGGCGGCAACCCGTTTTCGGCAGCCAGACAGAGGGGGCGGCAACCCGTCTTCGGCAGCCAGACAGAGGGGGCGGCAACCCGTCTTCGGCAGTCAGAGAGAGGAGGTGGCAACCCGTCTTCGGCAGCCAGAGAAAGGGGGCGACGACCCGTCTTCGGAAGCCAGACGGAGGGATCGGTGACCAGTCTTCGGCAGCCAGAGAAAGGGGTCGACGCCCCGTCTTCTTCAGCCAGAAAGATGGGGCGGCGACGCGTCATCGGCAGGCAGAAAGAGTGGGCGGCGACCCGTCTTCGGCAGCCGGACTTAGGGGGCGGTGACCCGTCTTCGGCAGCCAGACAGAGGGGGCGGCGACCCGTCTTCGGCAGCCAGAAAGAGGGGGCGTCGACCTATCTTCGGTAGCCAGACAGAGGGGGCGGCGACCCGTCTTCGGCAGCCAGAAGGAGGCGGCGGTGACTCGTCTTTGGCAGCCAGACAGCGGGGGCGGCGACCCGTCTTCGGCAGCCAGACAGGGAGCGGCGGCCCGTTTTCGGCAGTCAGAAAGAGGGGCTACGACCCGTCATCGGCAGCCAGAGAAAGGGGGCGGCGACCCGTCTTCGGCAGCCAGAAGGAGGTGCGGCGACCCGTCTTCGGCAGCCAGACAGAGGGGGTGGCGACCCGTCTTCGGCACACAGACATAGGGGGCGGCGACTCGTCTTCGGCAGTCGGAAATAGGAGGCGGCGACCCGTCTTCGGCAGCCAGAAGGAGAGTGCGGCGACAATTATTGTTTTTGAAAGTAACAAATTTTCTTTGAATATTATAAGAGAACACGCCACCTATATTTCATCTGTAGATTTCTATTAACACTAAGAGAATTTTAACCAGGAATTAGTTTGATAACTGAGCCTGTCACCATGATACATATGAATTTAGTAGACGTTGTATTCTCCTGGTTTGCTTACGTATATCTTTCTAGTAAATAATATATTTCAGACTTGATGTTGCTGACAGATGAAGGTTGGATGATAGAAGAGAAGAGAGGGGAAAGGAGAGGGAGGAGGGGAAAGGAGAGGAGAAGGAAAGAGAGAGAGAAGGGAAGTAAAGAGAGGAGAGAGAGAGAGGGAAGAGAGAAGAGATAAAGTGCGGACATGAAAGGGAGGAAAGAGGGGAAGAAAGAGAGAGAGGAAAGAGATGGAAGAGAGAAAAGAGAGGCGAGGAGGAGAAGAGAGGAAAGAGAGGAGAGAAGGAAAACTGAGGAGGAGAGTGAGGGGAGAGGAGAGGGAGATTAAGAGGGGAAGGAAGGACAGGATTTCTAGAGGAGGAATCAGAGAGGGAAAAAGAGCAGTCGAGATGTGGGAGGGGATCAAAGAAGGGAAAGAGAGGAAGGAGAGAGGGCAAGTCAAGAATAAATGGCGGGCGAACAAGAGAGAGGAGAGAGAGGAGGGAGTAAGACCCGGGGAGGGGGGGGGGCAAGAAGAGAGGAGGTGGGGAGGAAGACAGGAGATTGGGGGAAAACGAGAAGATAAGGGCGGCGTGTTCACACTACAAGCGGAGCGGAAAGGAGAGGAGCGGCATTGATTGTTACGTACATAGTTTTGAATGTACAGACGACGCTCAGGTGTTCACGCTACAAACGGAGCAGAGCGGCACGGCACGCTCAACAAATGCCTTCTGGCATAGTCTTTCTTCACTTATTCTTTCCATGTGTCCGAACAAACCGTCCCAATAGTTTTCGATCAACCCTTTTTCATCCCCCAACTCCCTTCCTTGCCACCCTCGCTCTCTCTCTCCTCCACACCTCCTCCCCTCTCGTTTCTCACTCTCTCCACCCACCTAGCAACTCCTACGATACTTCTCACAGACATTTCTTCTCAAACACATTCCAATTCTTCCTCTCTTATGTTTGACGTTTCTGCCCCGTACAGTGCTGTCGCCACAATCACTCCTTCATACAGTCCCCTCCTTTCATCCATTCCCAAATGTCTATTTCTCATTACATCTTTTAATCCCCCAAGGCATTTCCTTGCTTCTTTCAACCTACATTCTACCTCCACCTCCACTCCTCCCTTTCGCACCACATTCGCCCCTAAGTATCTAAAGCTATCCATATCCTCCAATCTCGCTCCTTTATTACTTACTTCCAATTTTTTGTCATTGTTTCCCCTTCTTGTAGTACTCACATCTCATCTCATCGCCGCACTCACTCACATCTATTTCCTTCCTTCGCACACGTGTGTGTGTGTGTATTTTTTGTGTGTGTGTTTGTGTGTGTGTGTGTGTGTGTGTGTGTGTGTGTGTGTGTGTGTGTGTGTGTGTGTGTGTGTGTGTGTGTGTGTGTGTGTGTGTGTGTTTGTGTGTTGCGGCAACTAAATATTTAATCGTATATTCATGATCTCGCTCCTGAAATGATTCGTAGAGAAACCCATCACGGAAGAGACCCACATAATTATGTATAGGCATATATATTTTATTCTGTGTACCAAAATGCTCTTTACAAATGTAGGGCAAGTAGCAAGATGTATGGACACAGAGGATTTTTTTTTTTTTTTTTTTAAGATATTGTATTACCTGTTCTGTCTTGTTTGAAATATCATTCTGGCAGGCGATTCTATTCAGCTAAGGGGGTCCCGAAATCTTGATGTGGACCAGTTGCAGCAATTACTCACAGGAATTACCCAACCTACCGCTACCTCAAAAACCGAAGTGACTACTTGACACAGCTCCAACAGCTTTTAGCAGTAGACCATAGTTGCAGCTGCTCCACACGTCCCCATCAGCCCGCGAAGACTTCAGGACCAGCTCTGGTTCAAAGAGGGACCAGGTACAGCTGTCAGACTGCCTTCACCGGTTATGGCAATGTTCCAGTGCGCTGGCCCATCAGCCCTCGAGGATTGGCCAAGACGCCCAAAAGAGCCGCTCCACGAAGAAAGACTTCAAGACCAGCTCTGGTTCAAAGAAGGACCTGATGCAGCTGACAGACTGACTGCAGCGGTTATGGCAATGTTCCAGTGCGCTGGCCCATCGGCCCTCGAGAACTGACGAAGACGTCCAAAACAGCCGCTCCCGGGCTGAAGCCCACTGTGCTGTGAATGAGGATCCCATGATGAAATCTTTCTTCATTTTTTGGTGGCGCCTTTAGGACAAGAACTGCTTCTTCGACGGCTTTGGCCTCCATACTCATTTTCCATTTATAGCAGCTTCAAAAAACCTGGAAAAACGTGCCAGCTTCGTAGGAGGGGGGGGGGGTAAAATAAATTTCTTATTCCTTTTGAAATTCAGGCCTATTT
>NC_134797.1:387550-420050 GCF_046742065.1 Oratosquilla oratoria | reverse complement strand
TCACAAATAAGATCTGCAATAGCAGACGTAGACACACTACACTCAAAACATAATTTACATAGAATGTTTATAATGATATGCACATATAGTCCATCAACAGAAACTAAGCCCAAGTCAAGGGTACCATCCGAACAAACGACTTTTACACATGTTACCAGGTGTTTTGAATAACCAACTGTCGGAGAAACAAAGCAAAGGAGACAGACGAACTGTATATTTCGACCACTACTGTGGTCCTCTTCAGCAGTATATACTGTTGAAGAGGACCACAGTAGTGGTCGAAATATACAGTTCGTCTGTCTCCTTTGCTTTGTTTCTCCGACAGTAGGTTATTTGAAACATTTTACTAAATGTGCTACTACATTTTCGTCTTGTGAAAGGTTGCCAGGTACAATTTCTTGTTTTTTTTTTTCATAAATTTCCAATTAATATTTCTTCTCTGAGAACATACAAAACACAGTTATTTTTGTTTCTAATGCTGTTATCATAACACACGTTGAAAACAAACTAAAGAAACACACACACACACACACACACACACACACACACACACACACACACACACACACACACACACACACACACACACACACACACACACACACACACACACACACACACACACACACACACACACACACACACACATACATACATACATACATACATATATATATATATATTTTTTTATCTGTATATATATATATATATATATATATATATATATATATATATATATATATATATATATATACATATTTTTAGGGTACATTTGATACGCCTGTCATGACATCCTCCGTGATTGGCAGGTAGGAGTCACGTGTAGATGTTGAGGAGGAGGTGGATCATGGAGGTGGAGGTGGTTGAGAGAGATGATGAGGATATCTTCCCACATTTTGACAGCGTCGGAAAGTGGAGATTCGCCTGGAAGCAAGACTGCCACTGCACGTCCGTAGTCTATATCTCCTTGTAGTATCTCGGTAGGAAATACCTACAAACCTTCTTCCACTCCTCCTCCCTCCCTCCCCCTCTCTTCTATTCTTGTACCTTTACTGCAATTTTCTCTGAAAAAAGGAAAGAAAACATATGTATATATGAAAAGATAGAAAATCTCGTCCTTCCCTCCCTATTTCTCTCACCCTAACTATATCAAAGCCAATTTTTCTCCCTCCCCTCACCTGCTCCCTCCGGGTACTCGTGTTGTCATAAAGGCATGCGTCTTGTCAAGATGTCCTATCCTATGTGACAAAAGCTATGCAAATATATTGAACACATTTTAATTATTACAATTTTATTTATACAAAAAGAATATATTACAGGAAAACTGCTGGAGATATAAAATTGTGTCAAAAATAAGCATTTGATATATATTTGCATAGCTGTAGTACATCGGATGTCAGGGTATACGTATATTAACAAATACACGTAAATATTCATATTTTGCGCTCAGTAGCATGAAAGGTAAAGTCTGTAGCTTGTCTATCAACCCCCTCCACCCCTCCCTCTTTAATAGAAATGTTTTTAGTGGTCGGTGTTGTCTATGTTTGCACGATTCCATTCTCTTAGATTAGAGACGACTCCGTTCTCTTTTTAGAGTAGACCTGTGACGTAATGTCGCGCCTGCATGTCAACCGCCAATGGCGCGGGCACGGGAACATTAAACGGTCAATTTTAAATTTGGCGACGACAAACTAAAACACATATATACAAACATTTATATATCATTTGCTGCATAATGCTTAAGCATTGCTTTTGACATATGTTTTTTTAGTCTCAGTGAATATTGCTGAGAAAACAATGAAAAATATACAAAGGAATTTATATCTTTTTAAAAATGGCCATTGGAAACACAGCGACTAAATGAGGATAACAGTTATCCTGCATATTACAACTAGGTTAATAGGTACACAAGATCATTTTGAAACACACTGTTTTATATCTAAAATCGTATTTTTTTTATCTGTAAACATCAGAGTTGTTTAATTTGTCAATACTTTATAAAGAAATCGAATTAGTTGCTAATGTTATGGTCACGCCTAAGGCTCGGAAAAAATATCCCAATGCTGCAAGCCGTTACTGTCTCCCAAGAGGTGGATATATGATTTGAAACGTCCATTTTGATAAGTGCATATGTTTGCCTGTATGAGATGATTTCATATCTTATGTGTGTACGCTTTTTATATAAATGTAATTTTCCGTGTTTCGGCGAGTTTATGTATATTTTGTATTTTTCATTATATATATATATATATATATATATATATATATATATATATATATATATCGTGCGTCTTATTAATTGGAAATGCAGCTACGTCATGTCAGTAATTTGAATATTATCTATTTATTTTTATATACGGGTGGGAGTGGGTACATGCCTTTTGATTTGGCTACCTCCCTTACAAGGGGGAAAAGCCTTTGGCATGTAGATAGACTTGTTGTTGGTATTTGTGAAAGTTTATTTTTACTGCGCTGAATTGAGGTTGGTACCCCTGACAGCGTGATGACGTATGTTTAACTTGAATATTTTCCCGCCAAAAGTAGATGAATAGATAAAGGAATAGATAAGTAAAAATATAATTACATTAAACAAATAGATTAGGTATTAAATATATAAGCAAAGTAAAGAGATAAGATAGGTAGATAGATAAACAATCATTTTCTTTCGGAAACTCTCCAACGTCTTGTTGAAATCGTCGTCTATCTCGCTACTCATTTCATTATCATTTGTTTTCATAATTCCTTTAATTACTATAGAACTAGTATTTGATAAAAAATTATTAAGTATAATCGTGTGTATGTTTATGTGCGCATGTGTGTATGTATGTATTTGTGTGTTTGTATGCCTTATCTTACACCGTAAAGTTGGTAAGCCTATCTCTGTGTAGAGACCAAGGAAGACATAACTATACATGCATATATATACATGTATATATACATATATATATATATATATATATATATATATATATATATATATATATATATATATGTATGTATATATATGTATATATATATATGTATATATATATATATATGTATATATACATGTATATATATGTATGTATATATATATTCTGCTGAAGAGGACCACAGTAGTGGTCGAAATATACAGTTCGTCTGTCTCTTTTGCTTTGTTTCTCCGACAGTGGGTAATTTAAAACATTTTACTAAATGTGCTACTACATTTTCGTCTTGTGATACATATACATATATATATATATATATGTATACATATATATATATATATATATATATTTTCTTGTTGACAGACGAGATTAAATGATATTGCTGTTTCTGCATTATTTATCTTTTTGTTAAGAACTTCAATTTCTCTTGCTAATTTACGGTGTTGGACTGATTGTTTGCTGAGTAGCTGTCTGTATGAGGTTGCAACGTTTCGGTCTTCTCTGTAGACCATCTTCAGGCTAATTGTTTGGGTGTGTGTGTGTGTGATGTTTATATACTATTTTATTTCTGATTGTTTGGGTGGTGTCGTGTGAAGCGATCATCCTGATTGGCTGCTGCGTAGTCATCAAGAATCACTGGGAGAGGTGACTCTAACGAAAATGTCATCTATATAGCGGCAATAAATGGATGGTCGGTTGGTGGCGAGTGTGAGCTTCTCTATGGTTCCCATGAAAAAATTTGCGAAAAGGACTCCTAAGGGGCTTCCCATGGCGACTCCATCTATTTGTTTGTACATATTACCGCGTGGACATGTGAAGGGGGCTTCTTTAGTACAGATCTCTAAAAGGGTGCGTAAGGAAGTTTCTGGAATGTTCAGTGTTCAGTGTTCAGTAGTGTCGGATTATTGCCGCTATATAGATGACATTTTCGTTAGAGTCAAAGATATTCAAGAACTCCAAATACTCAGAGAACAACTTATAGAAGCTTCCGGCCTTAATTTTACGTTCGAAGAATCGAACAACGGACGTTTGCCCTTCCTCGATGTCTTAGTAACCAGTCATAACAACAAGTACACCACATCAGTATACGTAAAACCTAGCAACAAAAACCTATGTCTTAATGGTAAAAGTGAATGCCCTCAACGATATTTAAACTCCACTATCAACGCATACATACGACGCGCCATATCACACTGCTCTACATGGAAAGATACACACACTGAACTGGAAAGACTTACCCAAGTCCTTATTAACAATGGGTATAGTAACAAGTTAATTAACGAAGCAACAAAACGGGCCATCAACAACTGGTATTCTAACAAACCTACCACACAAAAACAAGAAAACATAAACATATATTACAGAAATTACATGTCATCAGAATATAAGACAGATGAAAAAGTCATTAAGGACATAATTACAAAACACGTCAAGCCCACTGACCCAGAAGACAAAATATCACTGACCATATACTACAAGACCCGAAAAACGTCACAACTTTTACTGAGAAACCGCCCTCCCAAATCGACATCGTCTTTACAAGATAATCACGTCATTTACCAACATAACTGTACCATTGAGAACTGTGGGTCTCAAACATACATTGGAATGACGAGGACTAAACTTACAAGACGTTTGACCTGCCACCTACAACAGGGATCCATAAAGAATCACTATAACACCAAACATAATACTTCCCTCACCCGTCAAAACTTAGAAGAAGGAACAGTAATAATAGACAGAGAAAGAGACTCCCGCAGATTAGCATTTATTGAAGCAATCTATATAGCAGAATTAAAACCAACCATGAACATACATAGTATAGACCTCCAGATTCTCCCATCCCACAAGCGGACCTGACCTGACCTCTCCCAGTGATTCCTGATGACTACGCAGCAGCCAATCAGGATGATCGCTTCACACGACACCACCCAAACAATCAGAAATAAAATAGTATATAAACATCACACACACACACCCAAACAATTAGCCTGAAGATGGTCTACAGAGAAGACCGAAACGTTGCAACCTCATACGGACAGCTACTCAGCAAACTATCAGTCCAACACCGTAAATTAGCAAGAGAAATTGAAGTTCTTAACAAAAAGATAAATAATGCAGAAACAGCAATATCATTTAATCTCGTCTGTCAACAAGAAAATATTCTTCCTGGATACACTAATATATATATATATATATTATATTATATATATATACATATATATATATTGGAAAACAGTAAACACCAGATTCAATTGAAGGGTTTATTTGCCCGACGTTTCGATTCCCGTCCAGGAATTGTCTTCAGGGGGTATAACGGTTACAAGAATGTGAACTCCTTATAAATCGCTGAAATGGTAAACCAGGGAAAGGTTCTGTGAAAGATTTCTGTGACACCTTGCACAGAAATCTCACCAAAGTAAAAGGCACCGAAGAACCTACTCAACAGGCCGGTGTAGTTTACAAAATAAGCTGCACGGACTGTGACACGGTTTACGTAGGAGAAACACAAAAGAAACTAGCCACCAGAGTACAAGAACACCAACGTGCAGTTAGACGAGAAGATCTGAAATCGGCCCTGTACAAACACACTACAGAACACCAACACATGATTGATTGGGATGGAGTGATAACTCTACATAAAGAAAATAACAAAAAGAAAAGACTATTCCTCGAAGCATGGGAAACTAAGAGCAACTGCATAAACAGGTGCATTGACCTCAACCCTATTTATTTAGGCACGAGGAGTAACACAGGCTAATTCCTCTGTTCTGTTTTCTTTTCTCCGTTGCTTCTTTTCGACCTGTCGTTTGTTCACCAGTTGGCTTTTGGCCGACTTCCTTTCTCGTAAGCGGTCTCCCAATGCACCTCTTCGACTCCCCCTCCCCTTCCCGTGACTTTACATTTGTAGTTTGCTTCCCTTTTTTCTACGGTCTTCTTTGCTTTTATTTGTCTGCTTGTAATGTAGTCATTTGTTATTGAGCCTCTTTTTCCGCCTGTCCACCACTTCCTACTTCGGCGGACATTTGGTCCACCTTCTTTCTTTTACGTCTTTGAATTAGGTTCTGTATTTACTTTTGGGTTTCGTTTTGGTGTTTTTTGTCACACTGCCATTTACTCTTTGTATTTTTGTTTGGTTTTATTTGTTTGGTTGCAATTTAGCCGTTTACCCCCCCCCCCCCCGACATTTCGTTGCGGACATTTGGTCCTTGTTGTATGTTCTGAAGTATTCACGTTAGTGTCACGCTAGAGTCTTTTTGCTACTTTTGTTTTTGTTCACAGCCATGTATTTTATTTGTATTTTGTAGGGTATTTTTGTTTTTAATTTATTCGTTTGTTCCTGATTCGTCAGTGCGGACATTTGGTCCACTTCTATTTACTCTTTGTCCTGTTGTTGTTTACTATGTGTCACCAATGGTCAATTTTTCTTCGTTTGTTTTATGTTCAAAATTGTAACTTTTATTTTATTTTATTCCAATTGGTTTTGTATTGTATTTGTATTTTTATTTTATTATTTTTGTTTTATGTTATTTTATTTTATTTTATTATTGTAATGTATGCGTTGTACAATTGACTGAAAGGGTGAACATTTCCCAGGTTTACCATTTCAGCGATTCATAAGGAGTTCACATTCTTGTAACCGTTATACCCCCTGAAGACGATTCCTGGACGGGAATCGAAACGTCGGGCAAATAAACCCTTCAATTGAATCTGGTGTTTACTGTTTTCCAATATGGATCCCAGATTCCAAATCTTCTCTTACATATACATATATATACATATATACATATATATATACATATATATATATATATATATATATATATATATATGTATATATATATACATATATATATATATATATATATATATATATATATCTATATACATATGCTAATAGGAACAGGGGTACGTGTGTTCACTTATGCACAGTAGACCACTTGGAAAAAGTTTATTTTTCCAAGTGGTCTACTTTGCGTATATATATATACATATATATATATATATATATATGTACATATATATACATATATATATACATATATATATACATATATATATATACATATATGTATATACATATATGTATATACATATACATATATATATATATATATATATATATATATATATATATATATATTATGTTTCAGTATTTCTGTTCTTCATAGAACATGTTGATTGGCTCGTAGTATTATATCTGTGAAATATAGCCCCCCCACCTGTGGAATATGGATCCCCCGTGGAAAATGGACCCCATCGACGTAATTGTCATTACATCTTAATCTAGCTTAACCTAACCTAATCGTCAGGGGGTCTATTTGTCACGCAGAGTTCACATTTCACAACGAATGTAGTGGGGGTATATATTTTACGAAAGGGTATTTATTTTACAAAGAAGGTATGTATTTCACAAAGGGGGTATATTTGTCACGAAGATGGGGTACTTATTCTACAAAAGGAGTATTTTTTCACGTAGATAGGGGTATATATTTTACAAATGGGGTATATATTTTACAAAGGTTAATATTTCACAAAAGTTAATATTTCACAAAGGTGTATGTATTTTGTAAGGGGTTATGTATTATGCAAAGGGGTATTTATTTTGCAACGGCGGTATTTCACAAAGGGGTATGTATTTTACAAAGGAAATATGTATTATATATATATATATATATATATATATATATATATATATATACATATATCATTGAATGAAATGGCAAGCTTGTCTCTCTTTCGTAAGGCGACTTTGCCCTCCATAAGCAGCAGTCCGAGTAATTCGTCGTATGCCATGAGATAGAAATAGGCATAGTCGAAAGCCAAAACGCGTTTTCACGCCTCCTGGTGCTTCTTCAGTGACAATTGAAATAATGGAGATTCCATGACGATCAGCAACTTTTATATCCGGAAGGTGGATGGTGATTGGCTGGATTACTGCGGGTCAGGTACGGTCTGTTCTCCCATTGGCTGAGCGGTGCGTGACGTCATCAGTTTGCCCCCCAGCACCGTAATGGGCGGACGACCTCCTAACGCTGGGTAACGCTTGCAGGTCATGGGCTTGTATGTTAAGATTTGGATAAATATCTTTTATGTATAGAGCTTCCAGGATAGGTAGTCTTCTTGGGTGTTGGTGACCAGTGGCTAAAATTTCTGTGTTGTTGACCAGGGTTTCCCTTCGTAAGATGGTATGGTATCTTCAGGAGCACCTGCTGCCAGATGGTATGACAGTCTAAGCGACAGCTTCATGGTGGTCATACCAATATAGGAAGAAGGTTGGGCTGCGCAGTCCCCAAGGTTACACGTATACCTATATATAGCATGAGACCTCTGAAGTTTATCGGTGATGGGCTTGTTGTTGTTCTTGATGAGTAGGCTTGATGTCTTCTTATTTTGGTAGTATACGTTAGAAATGATTTTGGTGTCTGGGGAAGTCGGCTTGATGTTCCTTCTGATTATTTGTTTCATAATTCTTTCTATGTAGTGGTAAATAGGTTTATGATAGGAAGAGTTAAGGATGTACATGTGCTAAAGGGAGAGGGTGGGGGAATATCAGATCATTTTCTGGTGGAAGGTTTCACCACCCCTTGTCACCACTGTCAGTTCTCGATGTTTACACTTAAATTTGACTTGTAGTATCACTCGTCTCAAGACCCCTTGCCTTCTTTTTCCTGTAGTCTCACTATTTTCTAGGCCCCGTGCCTAGTTCTCTCGTCCTTTGGGTTAATAAAAGGGTGGTGAATTTTCTTTCTTCTTTCACTGTAATTTCACCTTCTGCTTACACTCGGGATCTCTTTCTCTCGTCTCTACATCGTCTCCTGATCCTCTCTTGATCCTCTCTCGATCCTCTCTCTACACCCTCTGACGAGATCCCGTATCCTACGCTAAGCTACCTTCGTCTGACGTCACTAATTTTTCTAATCCAATCTCCGGTGACTTCTGAAGTAAATGTCACTCCTTATGGGCGTGACTTTGAATTCATGCACCAATAGTTTTTTCCTCCTTCTCCACCTTGCACCAATCCGGAAAGCCATTTCAATGCCACTAGCAAAATTGTTTACCTCAGCATTAGTCAAACGAAGCTAACCTGCGCTTACAGAGTTTGATTACATAATCGAATATAAAACAGTCACCACCGTCGGTGTGTTTACATAGACATAGCGTCACCTCATGTTTTCATAACAACAGGCGAGCAGGCAGGCTCATTTCCATTCGTACAACTACCGGCCTCTTACAGGGCTCGGCAGCTACCCTTGGTCGTCCCGACCAATTTCTTATTTCCCTCTTACAGGGCTTGCTAATATATTTCTAGAATAAGCTAATCTACCCTTGCGTAATTGTTAATCTACCCTCCAAAATACACCATTCATGCAATAAATTGGGAATAATACATAAACATAATACCGATAAATGTGAATAACATGCATGTCAATATATATATAAGGTATTGAATTAAGCGGTTACATGGTTGATTTGCTTTGACAGAGCCAATCTCCGGAATACAACAAAGGCAATCAGTGCTGCCACTAACACTGAAAGTAAGGGTATGATAAGGATTGGTAGTATATGTAAATCATTTGAGGGAGATCTTGACAATGGTCTTCTCTTAAATTTCAAGGGAGGAGAGTTTTCAGGCAATGTGAAGTTGAAGGTTGAAATGTAGGTGTCCTCGGTTAAATGCATTGTATTAAGGGTATTAGAAATGGTGGAAATAGTGTCTGCATGCAATTCGCAGTTATCTTGAATAGAGACAAGACCTTCAACCAAATCCAATTTAGGACTCAACCCGGGACAATTTATTGATACCTTTGTCTTGTTAGGGAAAAACAGGTAATGAGATCCTTGTATATTACAATGAGGGATCTTGTCTACCAAAATTCGTTGGTAATGACAATTGTTCATAACAGACATATTCCTAACCAGAGAGTTCATGCGAAGCCTCTCGAACACAAAAGAGATCATGCTTTCTCTTAGATTGTCTACAGAAAGGATGTAATTGATTAGAAAATTCACTATGAGCACTAACTTTAAATGGTTTATCATCTTTTCAATAGCAATTAATTTGCAAAACACACTATGCTAGAGTTTGAGTGTCTCTTCTTGTTCAATATTATTTCCAACACACTTCATTTTCAAAGACAGTCTTATTACTTTAAAATGGTCACAATACTCATGTGTGTACTCAGATGAGAGGTCCTTAAGTCGTTAAGATTCCAAGTCTGACCACAGCAGATCCTAGGTTTTAGGTTTCATGTATCTGCTTGACACCAAGTTCCAGTTGTTTAGGTCTCCCATCCCAAATACAATACAAATGGTCAATACTATCTGTAAAATACATCAAGATTAATGTTCAACTCTTGAAAAATATCATCATAATATTCTCCATATTCTCCAGGGTTATTAATATTTATGCACAAAGTATTACTATAATCATCTTCATAGCTCTGCAAGTTAATTTTCCTTATGTCATCTAAATGTCCTATCAATTCTTCTCTTGATTCTAAATGGTTAAGTTTAAACTTGTTTCCACATGCAGAATCAATTACCCTATATGGACCAGTGTACCTTGGTGAAAATTTATTATTGGGTGAGGTTATTTTGACCATTACTAATTCCCCAATTTTCAGTTCTAGTTTATGAGCTATTTTGTGTTGTTGTTCCTTCATCTCTTGTGAATACACCTGCATATGTTTCCTAACTCTTTGGTGAATACTTTGAAGAGTATTTATCCTATTGGATATATAATCATCCATATTATATATGGGTTTTTGCTCTGCAGTCAACATTTCATATGGCAGAGTTTTGTCCTCCCCAAAAATTATAAAATGAGGTGTATCCCCAGTTGCTACATTAATTTGATTGTTCAGGGTACACTTAACACAAGGAATCCAAGTATCCCAAGTTACACTATGAGGACTTATTAGGGTTCTAAGACATATAATTATCTTTTTGTTTAACCTTTCTACTACTCCATTACTTTGGGGATGGTTAACGAGTATATTGACTTTCTTGATGTGGAATACACTACATAGATTTTCCAAGATTTTGTTATTAAATTCAGTCCCATTATCTGAAACTAGGATGTTAGGTGTAGTAAAATTACAGATTATCTGATCATAGATTACGGAAGCAATAGTTTCAGCTTTCTTATTGATTGAAAAATAATCAATAGCAACAAATAGGTATTTAAAGCCGTTCTCGGATAATGGTAATTCCAATGTATCCATGTGAACTCTTTCCCAAGGTTTCTGTGGAATGGGATAGGTGAGTATAGGAGCAGGTTTTGGTGTATTTCCCTTCACCTTTACGCATTTTACACACTTTTCTATATAATCATATATAGTTTTCTTCATACCTAGCCAAAAGTACTTAAGTTGTGCCTGTCTGTAAGTTTTATCCTTTCCAGGATGTGAACTACAATCACTATCATGAAGTAACTTCAATATCTCATTTACCAGAGTTTGTGGTATAACCAACTGATTTACTTGACCTCTAGAAATATCTTTCCCATTTACAAATGTTTTCCTATACAAAATTCCATTAATCAAATGAAATTCCTCTATCTTATACCCCTTTGGTAGCTTTGGAGGATCTCCTCTTGGGTTCATCAAATGCTTGATTATTGAATCACATGTCTCATCATCTCTCTGTTCTCTTATTAGCATTTCTTCATCTAAAGTTACTAATTCTTCTATACTACAAACAAAATTAATCACCCCAGTCCCAGTCATTGGTTGACTAATGTTTCTAGAAAGTGGATCTGCTACATTCCTTCTACCCGGAATATAATTAAATTGAACATCCTAGCACTGAAGTATCGCAAACCATCTAGCAAGTCTGCCTCTAAGATTCTTATGCTTAAATAAGTTCTGAATAGCTGTGTGATCAGTCCAAACTCTGATGGGATACCCTAGTATCATATCCCTAAAACTTTCTAAAGAATAGATTACTGCTAAAGTTTCTCTTTCAGTTATAGAATAGTTTCTCTCCGCACTATTACAAAGTCTGGATGTGTAAGCTATGGGTTTCAAAGTTCCATTTCTCTCTTGCATTAGTATGCCTCCTAACCCTATGTCAGACGCATCAGTACAAAGAATAAATTCTTTTTCATAGTCGGGGAAAATTAAAATAGGTGAACTCGTGAGTTTATCTTTCTTGCTGTTGCGCAGGTCCCCATATGAACTTTGAGTCCTTTCTCAACAAAGAACTTAGTGGATTAGCAATGTCAGCATAACTTTGAATGAATTTTCTATAATATCCTGTTAATCCCAAAAAGCTCCTAACCTTGTCTACATTGGTCGGAACTGGAAAATTCTTGACAGCGTCAACCTTTGAATTTACTGTACTCAGTCCGTGTCTGTCTATCTTATGTCCTAAGTAAATGACACTGTCTTGCAAGAACTTACATTTTTCAAGTTTTACTTTTAACCCAGCTTCTCCTAGTCTTGAGAATATCAAATCTAATTTCTTAAAGTGCTCCACTGCAGTCTGAGAAACTATTAAAATGTCATCTAGAAATACACTGGCAGTGTTTCCTAACAATCCATCTAGAATAGTATTCATCAATCTCATGTAAGTTAATGGACTATTACATAACCCAAATGGCATTCTCTTGAACTCATAATGTCCTGTTGTAGTAGAAAATGCTGTGAACTCTCTTGAATCTTCATGCAATTCTATTTGCCAAAAAGCTGATTTGATATCTATAGTACTAAAATATCTATTCTCAGTTCCCAAACTTCTCAAAATGTCACCGATAATGGGTAATGGTAACCTGTCACGAATGGTGTGCTTATTCAGTTCCCTGTAATCAATAACTGGTCGCATAGTCCCATCAGACTTTGGTACTAAGATCAACGGAAAATTCCACTCACTTTTACTATGTTCAATAATATCCTGTGATAACATTTCAGTGATGAGTTTATCTACTACAGCTAATTTAGAGTGAGGAACTCTGTAGGCTGGTATGTAGATAGGTTGTGTTCCTGGTTTTAACTTAATGTGATGTTTTAAAACAGTTGTTTTGCCTAAGGCGTCCCCCGGCAAATCAATTGCTTTTTTATGTTTCATAAGCAAAGCAAATAAAGCTTCATCCAACTCAGGGCAATTAGTTGATTGTAATAATTCTTTATATCTATTTCTTAAGTCTATGCCTTCTTGTACTGAACAAATTGATGAAGTTGGTAATTCTATCTCCTCACTATTCTCATTTAAAATCTTAATAGGTTTAGTACACACCTGAATACATCCTATTTGTGTACCTTTCTTTAAAACTATTTCTTTATTCATAGTATTAATTACTAATACTTCTACTCTGTTCTTATTTGTCTTATAAATCCCTGAGTCCCACTTCAATCCTTTAAGTTTAACTGATTCTGGGACTGTAATTACTTCAGAGTCTACATTGATTCCTTTCAAACACACTTCAACCTTATTAATTGACATGGGATGTAACAATGTCGACCTTGTTAATCCGCAATCTGCAATTCTCAAGGCATCTGTGGTTGATAATTTAGTAATCTCTGGGATTTCCTGAACTTCTGAGTTGGGTTCACAAATTGTTTTACTTTCTGTAGGGTTGGACCGCTCGGCCTCGCTATCTAGGATAGAAATGTTATCTAAGGATTCATTGATTCCTGTCACTGGTCTTAAGTCTGGTTGATTTAAGAATGGGATTAACTGTGACTTCACTAAAATTCCTAAGTCAGCAGGACAAATTACCATGTTTTCTTTTCTCATAGTTGCAAATCCTATCAATAAATCTCCTGGAAAAACAGACTCTTTTACCACTATCACTGGGATGTACAATTGTTCATTTGTATATAAGGCAACTTCTAGCTCAATCTTACCTAATGTTTTTAACTGATTTCCAGTTACACCTTGCAATGTGTAACGGATTGGTTCCAACATTTTCACTCCTGGGTTCAACTGGTTTAAAACTTTACTAGTAATTACATTAACTACAGACCCTGTATCAATAAAAATTTGAATAGGCTTATTGAACACTTTACCCGCAATGAGAGGTCCTACAGAAGTTTTACCAACAGTAATTATCAGTTTGTCAGTTTCTTTCATCTCCCTTGCATTCCCATATTTAACACAATACCGCCTATCGGTATATATATGGGGAGGTCTGAAATGGTTTATTCTGTGTCTGGGGGTTTTCCTCTTAGCCCTGGGGGTACCCGAAAATTCCGGCATTCATGAGTTCTGTGTCCGATTATATTATGGTAAATACAGAATGGAGGGTTCCTACATTGATACTCATTGTGACCTTCGTATTTGCAATTTCTGCAAATAATCCCATAAAACATTCTTGTGCCTTGTGTCCCCATGCATTACAATTAAAACATAGGATTCTGGTATCCCTATCCCTAGATGGACTTCTAGCATGCCGCCTATGTCCTACTTCTGTTTTCTTAAACTCTCTAGAGTTCCTATATTG
Organism: Oratosquilla oratoria; assembly: GCF_046742065.1. Lineage (NCBI taxonomy): Eukaryota > Metazoa > Arthropoda > Malacostraca > Stomatopoda > Squillidae > Oratosquilla > Oratosquilla oratoria. Next base: position 405,695 of record NC_134797.1, on the reverse strand, counting down.
GCTATGTTGATTTATAGGCATTACATATGGGTTTATTGTTCTGGTCTCACTGTATCCTTGAAGAAGATAATCTACTTCTCCTAAACAGATATTTTATTTTAAATCTTTGTACAGCCTTTCTGCTGTTAAGTCATCAGAATTCTTTGCCAATAAGCTAAATGTAATCAATTTGATTACCTGTGAGATTTTCATCTTCTCACTAGATCTTTCTATCCAGTCTGAATCTTTCAAGATAGAATTCATGTCTTTTGACCATCTATCTAATCTAGCTAAGTACTCTGTGTCAATTTCACTTGTCCTAACTTCCTTAATCACTTTTACCAATGATCTAATAGGATCCTGATCACATTTGGACATGGAATGTTTAAGAAAGGCTGTTTTGTAATTATCATATTGATTAATTGCTTCCATTTGCTGGAAGTTAATGACAAACCTCGCCCTTCCATGCTCTGGATCTATATTCTCCTTGAGAATCTCAATCTTACGATTCTCATTTGTAATGTTTTTACTAACTATAAGAGTGTCAATGAGGTTCAGGAACTTGTTTACACCATATGTGTTAGACTCTCCTGTGAATTTTGGAATATTTGTATTTGATGTGTGAATTTCGTGTCTCAACACGTTAGAATTCTGAGGGGTACTCATACTTATTACTAATACCTTGCTTTAGCCTGGCTGCTTGCGATGTCGCTTCGTGATGTCAATGTCTGGTTTTACGTCCTTCTACGGTCTTGTCATTCGTCAACGACGTTGTTCCTCCTCCATCACACACTCTGCCTTGAAGACCGCCTTGTAGATGATGATCACCTTGAAGAATCTTGAAGAATGCTTGTTCCCAACGTAGCAGTTACTTGAAGTTGTAGATTTCTCTCGTAGTCGTAATACACTCTTGATTTTGGTTGTCTTGTTCCCGTAGACTTCTTGCGCCACTTCTCTTCGGAGGTGTTTAACACTCAGTTCGTCGCACCGCTGTTCACCACTTTCACCACCCCTTGTCACCACTGTCAGTTCTCGATGTTTACACTTAAATTTGACTTGTAATATCACTCGTCTCAAGACCCCTTGTTTTCTTTTTCCTGTAGTCTCACTATTTTCTAGGCCCCGTGCCTAGTTCTCTCGTCCTTTGGGTTAATAAAAGGGTGGTGAATTTTCTTTCTTCTTTCACTGTAATTTCACCTTCTGCTTACACTCGGGATCTCTTTCTCTCGTCTCTACATCGTCTCCTGATCCTCTCTTGATCCTCTCTCGATCCTCTCTCTACACCCTCTGACGAGATCCCGTATCCTACGCTAAGCTACCTTCGTCTGACGTCACTAATTTTTCTAAACCAATCTCCGGTGACTTCTCAAATAAATGTCACTCCTTATGGGCGTGACTTTGAATTCATGCACCAATAGTTTTTTCCTCCTTCTCCACCTTGCACCAATCCGGAAAGCCATTTCAATGCCACTAGCAAAATTGTTTACCTCAGCATTAGTCAAACGAAGCTAACCTGCGCTTACAGAGTTTGATTACATCATCGATTATAAAACAGTCACCACCGTCGGTGTGTTTACATAGACATAGCGTCACCTCATGTTTTCATAACAACAGGCGAGCAGGCAGGCTCATTTCCATTCGTACAACTACCGGCCTCTTACAAAGGTAAGCTGAGAGTGGAGGATAGATGGAGGAAGAGGAAAGGGACAAAAGGTAAGGAGGTGCTTAGAGTGAACTCTCTAAATGAAAAGGAGGAGTACAAGAGGAAGCTGAGGGAGGAGTGGGAGGGAGTAAAGGATAGAGTAGAGGTAGGTGTGGAGGAGGAATGGGGATGGTTCAAGGAGGGAGTCACAAAGTGTGCAGAGATGGTGTGTGGAACAAGAAGGACAGGAGGAAATAGAAGAAAGGGTAGTGAATGGTGGGATGAGGAAATGAAGAAGGTTGTAGAAGAAAAGAAGCGAGCTTACACAGATTGGTTACAAAATAGGACGAGGGAGTCATATGAGACGTACAAAGAGAAGAAAAGAGAAGTAAAGAAAAAGGTAAAGGAGGCGAAGAGGAGAGCAGATGTAAAATGGGGTAAGAGTATGACAGAAAATTTTGAAAGTAATAAAAAGATGTTTTGGAAAGAAATTAAGAGAGGAAGAGGAGGCGAATCAAGTAGAGAAGAAAAGGTAAAAGGTGCAGATGGAGAGATGATAATGGAGGAAAAGGCAGTGAGGGGAAGATTGGCAGAATATTTTAGGGAGTTGCTAAATGTGAAGGAGGATAGTGAGGGAAAGATAGCTGCAGTGGGAAATGCTAAGAAGATGAGAGTGATGAGTGAGGAAAATGGAGGAGAAATAAAGAAGGATGAAGTGAGGGCGGCTGTTGGGATGATGAAAGCAGGTAAGGCACCTGGTCTGGATGGATGTCATGCAGAATGTCTAAAAAAAGGAGGTACAGTGTTGGTGGACTGGTTAGTGAGTTAATGTTTGCTGGAGAGAAGGTAGAGTGCCGGAGGACTGGAGGAGTGCTTGTATAGTTCCACTTTACAAGGGAAAAGGGGACAAGTGTGAATGTAGTAGTTTCAGAAGGATTAGCTTGTTAAGTGTAGTTGGGAAGGCTTATGGGAGGATCTTGATTGAGAGGATTAGGAGAGGAACAGAGGGAGTAATTGGTGAGGAACAGTGCGGATTTAGGACAGGTAGAGGGTGTGTAGATCAGATTTTTGTGGTAAGACAGATATGTGAGAAAGCTATAGGAAAGGGGAAGGATGTTTTTTTTTGGGCCTTTATGGATCTGGAAAAGGCTTACGGCAGGGTAGACAGAAAGGCACTGTGGGAAGTTATGCGGATATACGGGATAGGAGGAAAGCTTCTCGGAGCTGTCAAGAGTTTTTATGAGAGTAGTAGAGCTTATGTCAGGATTAGAAATGGAGAGAGTGAGTGGTTTGAGGTAAAGGTGGGACTTCGTCAGGGATGCGTTATGTCACCCTGGCTGTTCAACTTATACATGGATGGGGTAGTGCGAGAGGTAAATGCAAGGGTAGTGGGTCAGGGATTGGAGATGGTTAAAGAAAATGGAGAAAAGTGGGAGGCGAGCTAGTTGTTGTTTGCGGACGACACTGCGCTTGTGGCAGGATCGGAGGAGGGATTGAGGAAGTTGGTGACAGAGTTTGGGAGAGTGTGTGATAGAAGAAAGCTGAAGATAAATGTGGGTAAAAGTAAGGTGATGAGATGTACAAGGGGTGAAGGTGGCAGTAATCTGGAAGTGAGCATTAAGGGAGAGCAACTGGAGGAAGTGGATAGTTTTAGATACTTGGGTGCAAATGTGGCAGGAAAAGGTGGAGTGAAGGTGGAGGTGGAATGTAGATTGAGAGAAGCGAGTAAATACCTTGGTGGATTAAAAAGTGTAATGAGGAATAGACATTTGGGACTGGATGCTAAGAGGAGACTGTATGAAGGAGTGATTGTGCCAACAGCACTATATGGAGCAGAAACATGGAACATAAGAGAGGAAGAGAGAAGGAACTTGAATGTGTTTGAGATGAGGTATCTGAGAAGTTTGGTGGGGGTTACTAGGCTAGATAGAGTGAGAAATGAGGAGGTGAGGAGGAAAACAGGGGTGGAAAGGGAGTTGGGAGATAGGGTTGATGAAAGAGTATTAGGATGGTTTGGACACATGGAAAGAATGAGTGAAGAAAGACTAGTAAAAGAGGTATGGAAGGCAGATGTGGAGGAAGTGAACATGAGGGGACGTCCTAGGATGAGATGGATGGATGGGGTGAAGGGGGCTTTGGGGAAGAGGGGAATGTCTGTTGAGGAAGGACGGGGGAGGACAGAAGACAGGGGTGAATGGAGAATGGTTGTATATGGAAGATGTTGTGATGCATGAGGTGGAATGGATGGGGGGATGGGGGATGAGGTAGTGTGTGTGAGCAAAATTTTGACGCAGCCCGAAGGGATTTCTCCCCGTCTTCTCCTTTTATGCATGGGGGGACGGAGAGGGGGGTCGCCGATTAGATGAAGCGGCCTTGCTGTGGATGTGCTGTGTCTTGCGACACTGCTTCTGACCCAGGGCAGTGGACAAGGTGCAGGGATGACCCGTCATCCAGGAGGTGCTAAGATGGGAGGGAGGGTGGAGGGGTGTGGAGTGTTTTCGGGGATGAAATGGGTGGGAATAATTTTATGCCTTTTTCTTTTTGGCTACCCCCCTAGTAAGGGGGGAAAAGCCTTGGTATATGTATATGTATAATTCTCTCATCTTCCTTGTATGCCGTGGAGAAGAATGATTTATAAAATATATTAATGATATTTTTTGGTGTTTGGTCATCTTCCTTTTTTTAGGTACCACGTGTCCATTATCTTCTTAGTTATTCTTTAAATATTTTTGTTGGCAAATCCGTTGTTGATGAGGACTTGCGTGGCCCTTCCTTTCCAGCTCTGAGTGCACGGCTCTCCACTTGTTGCAGTGTGTTGTGTGAGGGCTCTTCCAATAAAGGCACCTTTTGTCGAATCCTTGTACCTCTGAGGGCACTCACTCGCTTGACCCATTTAGGCAATATCCTTGATTGGTGGATTTAACATAAACAGAGGCGTTGAAAGTTTCTTCTCCCTGTTTCACCAGAACATCAAGAAATGGGAGATAGATCCCCATAACCATATATATTCTGATACCTTATCCCTCCAGGTACTTGGATAACTATATTTCATTTAAAAATATATATTTTGGTTAGGGTTAAGGGTTAAGGTGGGGTATGGTTAGGTTAAGGACTATTCATGAACTCGCGACAACGCGCGGGTAATTTGGCTAGTATATGTATATATATATATATATATATATATATATTTATATATATATATATATATACAGTATATATATATATGTATATATATATATATATATATATATATATTATATATATATATATATATATTGTTATGCCTTCCGCTAGGATATAAGGAAATATGTGTAGGAGGGGTTTGTACTTTGTGGCCTTGATGTGGTTAAGGCAAATCCAAACGGAAGTTAACATAAATAACTAATTTAATGTATAACAAAAGCCAACAAAACAAATATAAGAACTTTACAACAACAAAATTAATCAATTGACAATTAATTCCTCCACCGAAAACCAAGTCATGAGAATATAGATTACGTGGTGACGCCACGGTACTAGAGCAAAAGCAATATGGGAGAGATAAAGTTACGCGCCGCTCAGCCAACGAAAGTGTGCGCCTAGGAGCCGGCAGATGCATTATATATACAGTTGGCGAGGACGGGAGGAAGGCGAAGGATGAGCCGGACAGAACTAGTTCACGTCTGTCGGCCTAGAGAGAGTAGATCCCATAAAGTATACAAGCAGTTTTTACCGTACATACGTAATTACCTAACAAGTACAGGATAACACAGATACAGATATTTTTAGATACATGGAGGATGGTGGGCCATCACAACGTATACAAGCAATTTACAGTACATACATAATTATCTTACAATTAAAGATTGACATACAGATACAGACATTTTATATACATGGAGGATGGTGGGCCATCACAATATATACATACATATACATATATATATATATATATATATATATATATATATATATATACATGATTTCAAGAAATCTACAGCGACAATGGCGTTGTTGAGTTTATATTGGAGCTTTAATTTCTCTCGTGCAACAAGTTTCTGTGGTGGTTCCAAATAGCTGAGAAGGTGTCCAAAAGACATTAGGTGCGGTTTTCTCTTTTTTAATTCTCCTATACGTATTTCGACCTTACTCGGTCATCCTCAGGGAGGGAGTCTGGATTCTGGATTCCAAGGAAAGACCACCTCGCTTGCGCGGGATCGGGTTTTGTGGGAGGGGAAGAATGTCTGTTAGAAAATGAAAAGATAGTAGTGTATAAAAGAGGGCTATTGCCACCGGGCGAATTGCGAGCGATTAGGGGCTTATTTGTTGTCGTGGCTTAGGAGAACTGGGCTAGGAACTTGGACGGCGGCGCCAATGCCGGGAGGAAGAGCATATTATATCACCAACGAAAGTTTGGAAAATGGTAGGAGACGTAGTAGGAGAGAAAGGGGGAAAAACGGAAAAATCTTTAGCGGGAGGTAAACTGAAATGAGAAGATGTAGTATAAGAGAAAGGAAACGAATTTTAGTCGAAGAAAAAGGAAGTGTATATGTTTGTGCGTGGGATGCGGCTTTGTTCGTGAGAGGTGTGTGTGTGTAATTTACGGTTAGTGAGTAGATTTCACTTCCCGCGTGTAGAGGGCGTTCCTGATTGGCCCCAGGTAAGGCATGAGAATTCCTGTTTTACCCCAGGTTGGGTTTGAGTAGCCTGTCAGTTAATGCGTTATTATTATTATTATCATTATTACCATTACTATTATTATTATTACATTATTGCGGTTATCACCAGTCAAGCTGGTGAAGGGGTGTGTTACTTGTAGGTACGGTTATACACGTCTTATCGTGTACACCGCACGTGGGACGGGCGCAGCTGACAGATAGTCTGTACGGTGTGGTCTAGGTGTAATGTGTTGTATCAGATGTTTGTGTTTGGCGTGCAGTTTTTCTAGGTGTCTTGAGTGAAGTTTGTGTTTGTGTTGGTTGAGTGGACGGATGTTGGAAATTTGGTGTAGAGACTCAGTGGTTCTGAAGTCGCTCCATCGCGAGTCCGTGATGAACTGGACAGCGGCATTCTGAACCTTCTGATGCTCGTAGTTATTAGTGGCACATGTCAGCTGGCTTAGTCCCGGGGACTGGCACAGAATCGGTCTGACGAGGGCTAGGTACAATCGACGTTTGGTTCTCAGTGTTGCAGTTTTGAAGCGTCTGAGCTTACCCAGCACAGCCCTAGCCTTCGCTCCCTGCTTGCGGAAGTGTGGGGTCCAGGTAAGGCCATTATCAAGTGTGCTACCCAGCACACGGGTATGGTCTTTCGCTGGGATGTTTGTGTTGTTTATTTTAAGAGGAGTGTTTGTGATTGTTCTGTTGGTTCGTTTGCAGCAGAAGTATACAGCATTGCATTTCGACGCGTTGGTCTTAATGCGCCACTGTTGCTCCCACGCGTGTGCCCCGTCTAGGATGTTTTGCATTACGTGTAACGCTCCCTGAAGCGTTTTGTGTCTGCTTATGTGGTTAGTGTCTTCCGCATACGAAAGAGTTAGAGCCTGGTTGCGAGGATAAGCTGGCTCTGGCAGGTCATTCGTATATAGATTGTACAGAGTGGGGGCAAGGACTGACCCTTGCGGTACTCCAGCCTTCGGCACAAAAGGTTGGGACAGACAGCCCCGCCACTTTATTCTTATTGACCTGTCGTCCAGGTAGTTGCAGAGCAACCTTGTGAACGGCAGGGCAAAGTCGAAGTTGTGGTACAATTTGTACTTAAGGCCTTCATGCCAGACAGTATCGAATGCCTTCTCCACATCCTTACAAACCAAAATGGCCTTACCGGGGCGACCGTCTGACGGTCTTTGAATCCATTGAGTGATCATGGATATTACGTCTTCTGCACCGCGCCCCGGCCGAAAACCAAATTGGCAGTCCCTCAGCACATTCTCCGTCTCTAGGTACACGGTCAGGCGGCGGCTTAAGACGTGCTCGAACACCTTTCCAAAGTACTCCAGAAGGGAGATGGGCCGATATGAAAGGGGGGCGGAGGCGGGTTTCTGGGGTTTAGGAATGAGGATGGTATGGGAGGCCTTGAATAGTTGTGGGAAGTACCCAGAGGCTAGTGAGCTGTTATATAGTGTCGTCATGTGTGAGATTATGTTGTCTGGCATACGTTTGAGTATGTGTGCATCGATGCCTGAAGGGCCAGGGGTTTTTAGTTTTAATGCAGAGATAACCCCTTTACCTCCTCCAACACATTGGGGGAGATAAAACGATCATCTTCTTCTAAGAGAGATCAGCAGTCTCGTCGGGAGTAAGGTCACTACAACTCTTCATAAAAGAATTAACTCTGAGCCAGATGTTAAAACAACATGGTCCTTGCACAGGATGGGACTTAAAGACCTCACTCCATGCTGACGCCAGAAGGTCAGCTTGGTGTTGGGGGGAGTGTGCAGAGTGGTTAAGATGGTTGATGACCTATGGTGGAGGCACAGAGCAATCCTCCAGCTCACGTTTGAGGGTCCTCCAGAACTTGGAAGGGTCCTTCTCACAGGCGCCGGAGAGCGAGGCCATCAGTTGCTCCTCCTCTCGATGTGAATCGATGTAGAGGGACTTCCTCAGGCTACTCTGTAGCCAGTGCATGTCTCTTAGGATGGCTACACGGGCCTCTAGGGGTGCTTGTAATAGATCTGTAGATCTGTTCTGTAGTGCAATGCGTAGTCTGTTAGTGCGCATAGAAGCGGTGAACGTGGCAATCTTTCGGTGCTTTCGGTGCGGAGGGAGTAACAATAGTTGGTGATTACAGGCCGTACATTGGCCGTACATTGGCCGAACACTGGGAGAGGTCATTTCATGTAGCCATGATCCGTAGCGCTGCGTACGTGGAAGTAGCAACTTCCTTGTGGATTGTGGATTGCTACTTCCACGTACGCAGCGCTACGGATCACGGTTACATGAAATGACCTTTCCCAGTGTTCGGCCAATGTACGACCTGTATTTAAACCCATGTAATCACCAACTATTGTTGCTGTACACTTCCGCTGCAAACGAACCAACAGAACAATCACAAACACTCCTCTTAAAATAAACAACACAAACATCCCAGCGAAGGACCATACCCGTGTGCTGGGTAGCACACTTGATAATGGCCTTACCTGGACCCCACACTTCCGCAAGCAGGGAGCGAAGGCTAGGGCTGTGCTGGGTAAGCTCAGACGCTTCAAAACTGCAACACTGAGAACCAAACGTCGATTGTACCTAGCCCTCGTCAGACCGATTCTGTGCCAGTCCCCGGGACTAAGCCAGCTGACATGTGCCACTAATAACTACGAGCATCAGAAGGTTCAGAATGCCGCTGTCCAGTTCATCACGGGCTCGCGATGGAGCGACTTCAGAACCACTGAGTCTCTAACACCAAATTTCCACCATCCCTCCACTCAACCCACACAAACACACACTTCACTCAAGACACCTAGAAAAACTGCACGCCAAACACACACCTCTGATACAACATATTACACCTAGACCACACCGTACAGACTATCTGTCAGCTGCGCCCGTCCCACGTGCGGTGTACACGATAAAACGTGTATAACCGCACCTACAAGTAACACACCCCTTCACCAGCTTGACTGGTGATAACCGCAATAATGTAATAACAATAATGGTAATGGTAATAATAATGATAATAATAATAATATCGCTATTCAAACCCGACCTGGGGTAAAACAGGAATTCTCATGCCTTACCTGGGGCTAATCAGGAACGCCCTCTACACGCGGGAAGTGAAATCTACTCACTAACCGTAAATTACACACATACACCTCTCACGAACATAGCCGCATCCCACGCACAAACATATACACTTCCTTTTTCTTCGACTAAAATTCGTTTCCTTTCTCACTTTCTCTTATACTACATCTTCTCATTTCAGTTTACCTCCCACTAAAGATTTTTCCGTTTTTCCCCCTTTCTCTCCTACTACGTCTCCTACCATTTTCCAAACTTTCGTTGGTGATATAATATGCTCTTCCTCCCGGCATTGGCGCCAAAGTCCAAGTTCCTAGCCCAGTTCTCCTAAAGCCACGACAACAAACTAGCCCTAATCGCTCGCAATTCGCCCGGTGGCAATAGCCCTCATTTATACACTACTATCTTTTCATTTTCTACAGACATTCTTCCCCTCCCACAAAACCCGATCCCGCGCAAGCGAGGTGGTCTTTTCTTGGAATCCAGAATCCAGACTCCCTCCCTGAGGATGACTGAGTAAGGTCGAAATACGTATAGGAGAATTAAATAAGAGAAAACCGCACCTAATGTCTTTTGGACACCTTCTCAGCTATTTGGAACCACCACAGAAACTTGTTGCACGAGAGAAATTAAAGCTCCAATATAAACTCAACAACGCCATTGTCGCTGTAGATTTCTTGAAATCATGTATACAACATGGCCTCCTACCAATATATATATATATATATATATATATATATATAAGTATGTATATATATACATATATATATATATTAGGGTGTTTCATAGTTATAGGAGTAAAAATTCAAATTCAACTGAGAATTATGAGCAACTTTTTATTTTGTTCCTTTTAACTAAAAAATCAAATGAGAAAAATTGGAAGAGTATCGGCCAATAGTATCATGTCTCGCAATTCATTTCAAGTTTTTCATGAGGCAGGATTTGGTCCGACGGGGGAATTCCCTGCGGTGGGCTTCGACTACCTGAAGAAGGAACTGAAGTTGGTCTTCTGCCTTGGTCCTTCCACTCTTCATTCGTGAATTCTGGACCAGAGCCACCCCACGCTCCGCTGCATCGTTGGTCACAACCAGCCCCTTAACAAGAGTGTTTAGGAATACTTCCTAGTACATACACGGATATTCTTTACATCAATGAATAGATAATGATATTTGATAAAGTTACTTTGTCAATCTTAGATAAGCAGAAACTTAATAGTTTTTATATGAATATCTATACGTACGTAAATGTAAGTTAGGGACGCAGTTGCCAAAATATTGGTTCACATGATTTTTTCCAGAGCGCACGTAAGCTATGCACGTTCTCACGCCGGCGTTTCGGCGTCCGAATACAACGGTAATGTGCAATTTATCTTAATCTTACGTAAATCAATTCCTAAGATTGACAAGATAGATCCACAAAATAATATACATACATAAATCTATATGCAAAGTATGGAATAGTTTGTCAAAGCACAAAAAAGAACGAAATACGTCCGATGAATAGAATTCATCACTATGAGAGTCTCCATACAACGATTACCGCACGTAAGCACAGATCTTTCTCACCGGCGTCCGAAGATTAAGAGAATATGTAATTTCTCTTATCTTACGTAAATCAACTCGTAAGATTGACAAGAGAGATCCACAAATAATATACATACATAAATCTATATGCAATGTATAGGATATGTTTGACAGAGCACAAAAAGAATGGAATACATCATAAATATATAATTCATCACTTTAACAGTCTTCATACGTCGATAACCGGCGGTTGGATGCCGAGAGTCCACCAAGCCTATCGTGGGAACGGCCGGCATATACCAAGGTACACATACGCACATGTGCGCATGTGCGTCTGAATGAAATCTTCACTACGACGAGCCTGTAGTCGTAACTATATATCAGATTATCTCTTTTGGCAGTAGCGCACGGGACTCGAACCCGATGCGCTTGGAAGTAAACTCCTAAACCGCACACACGCCTTAGACCGCTCGACCACTAAACAGCATAAAACATTGGGAACTCATTGTCTAACTGACTCTCGAGATTGGGGAGGGCGCTTACTATACCCATTAACCACCCGTTTCACCACCAAGGCCGCTGCATCAAGTGGAGTTGTAAGGACCGGATCGAAATCCTTCACGCATGTCGCCAACGTAACCATTTGAGAAATTCGCTAGTGGACAGCGACATCAATCAGATAATCTCTTTTGGCAGTAGCGGCCTTGGTGGTGAAACGGTTGGTTAATGGGTGTAGTAAGCGCCCTCCCCAATCTCGAGAGTCAGTTAGACAATGAGTCGAGCGGTCTAAGGTGTGTGTGCGGTTTGGGAGTTTACTTCCAAACGCATCGGGTTCGAGTACCGTGCGCTACTGCCAAAAGAGATTATCTGATTGATGTCGCTGTCCACTAGCGAATTTCTCAAATGTATATATATAGTGTATATAGAAAACCCACCAACTTGGATAAGTGCATGAATGGCAAGAGTGAGTGCACAGACAACTACAAAAAAGGTGTCATTAGAGCATATATAAAAAGAGCCATATCAGTATGTTCCTCATGGCAAGCTTTACACAGTGAACTCCAACACCTGAGACAGATGCTCATAAATAATGGGTATTCTAACACTGATTTTGATTCTGTTACCTCCAAAATGCTTGAATCCCATTTCACAATTAAAGAACCACAAAATCATAACTCCATTAACATTTACTACAGAAACACCTTCACTAGTAATTATAAGAAAGATGAAAAAGTCATCAGGGACATCATTTATAAAAATTGCCTTCCTACAAATGAGAACAACAAAATCAGAGTTCTCATATATTATAAAAACCCAAAAACTTCCTCCCTGATCATGACAAACAATTTGTCTAAGCGATCGGACTTCACATCTAAAACTAATGTAGTATATGAATATAAATGTTCTACAGGAAATTGTAATTTCCTCCCCCATTCTTACATTGGTTTTACTAGATGTAAAGTCAGCCGTCGCCTAACTTTCCACCTACAGGAGGGGGCAATCAAAGCACATCATAGGAGTTCCCATAACGCTGCACTCAGGAGAGATGATTTGATCAACAACACCAAAATTATTGGATCGAGCCAGTGACCCTAGGAGACTACACCTACTCGAAGCCTTTCACATTAAGGACAAAAATCCGGTCATTATCATTCAATGCAATGTCTCCTCTATTCCTTTATTTAGAAATAAATATCCCCCCTCTCCCTCTACCCCTCCTCTCTCTCTCCCTCCACCTCCTCCCCCACCCTCGGTGACCGCACCCGCCAAACCCACCCCCCCACCCCCCACCCTTACCCTTGACCTCTGAGGTCCTTATTGTCTGTTCCTGTCCCCCCCCCCTTGGTCTGACCTGATCTTAGGTATATAATACTTCTGTCATCCCCAGCTCTGTCACACACTTCCTTCTCTTTAAATACGTAGGTCTCCGTATTTATTTTTATAAATTTGTCACCTTTATTATTACTGTTACCATGTAATTTTTGTTTATTTCAGTTGTGTCTTGATATTGTCTTGTACCTTTATTGTCACCATGTAATTTTTGTTATTTCAGTTATATCTTGTTATTGTCTAGTACCTTTACTGTTACCATGTAATTTTTGTTATTTCAGTTATATCTTGATAATGTCTTGTTTAAGACGAAACGTTGATATCAAATAAGAACAAATGGAAGAATATAGAGATCTAGTTTCAATCCACCCAGTCAATGGAGAATCTCTTATCAGTATAATCGAGAATACGAAGTAAAGATTGAACAACTACAACACTTCTGTATTTTTTAACTCCACGTGTATATTTAGTTATATAAATATTTATATACATATATTTATATTTATAATTATACATATATATATACATATATATATATATATATATATATATGATTTGGATGATGGAGAACATAAACACAGGGGAAGGCTCGGAACCCTAAACACTCTTAACGTTTCGTTCGCGTAGAACTTCTTCAGAGAGTGTACGGAAAACTGTAATTGAAATTTATGTACTAAACTTAATTATCTTTGCGGATACTTGGGAAAGAAGACGAATTTGATTATATTATGAAAACCTTTGACAAACTTGGAGATCCAGAGAGAATGTTGAGGAGAACAAAAAGAAAAGCAATAAATATTTATAATCGTGGAAAGAAAGAGAGAAATGATAAGAATAATACCAAATTTGTATCAGTACCTGGCTCAGAAACGTCACCAATAATAGATAAATATTTAACAAAAACAGGTATAAACATAGCTAAAATAACTAATAAGAGGATAGGTGATTTGATAAAGACTTCCGAAAAGAGAACCAATTCCGAAAACAGCGTCGTATACAAAATCCCGTGCAATAGTTGCTCAATGGCATATTATGGCGAGTCATCAAGGGGATTAGAAAAAAAAAATTATGAACATAAAAACGACATAAAAGCACATAGCACATCTAATTCTTTAGTAGTTCATGCGGAAAAATTCGATCATTTACCAAACTGGAGAGGAGCTGAAGTGTTACGTAAAGGTTTTGATAAATTCACTAGAAGAATTGTAGAATCCGCATATATTTCAACTAATAATTCATCGAACCATCGAGGAGGGTTTATCAATTTAGCTAAACAAACTAGTATTTTAATTCTAGAACACGCAAGGAAAACGATTTTTCCCAACTATCCGCAAAGATAATTAAGTTTAGTACATAAACTTCAATTACAGTTTTCCGTACACTCTGAAGAAGTTCTACGCGAACTTTTATTAATCTTATTTTCTTTATTCACTTGTCTAATGATAAAATAATAATGATAATAATAATAATAATAATAATAATAATAATAATAATAATAATAATAATAATAATAATAATAATAATAATAATAATAATAATAATAATAATAATAATAATAATAATAATAATAGTAATAATGATTAATAATAGTAATAATATATGGTTTATTGGGTACAGCAGCATTACTATGTAGTGTATGTGTGTGTGTGTGTGTAGCTCCATCATTTTATGAAGACGTCTCTTCTTCCTCCTCTTCCTCTTCTTCCTCCTCTTCCTCTTCTTCTTCCTCCTCGTCTTCCTCCTCCTCCTGGGACTTATGCGCAGTTTGACACTGCCATGCTTGTTGCTTACGATAGGTGTCAGTATCTGAGTTAGCAATATTCCAAGAACGAGACGGACGGGGGCTCCCAGAGAACAAGACGAGGCGGGGCACCCTTGATGGAACGAAAGGGACCCCCACGAACGAGATGGACCCCCACGGACGAGATGGGATGAGGCCTTCCCAGGGACAACTGAGGATGGGATCCAAGAACAAGATGGGATGAAGCCCTCCCAGATAACACCACAGGATGGATCCCCAGGACGGCCTCCAGATAACGACACAGGATGGGGCCCCCAAGAACGAGACTGACGGGGGCCCCAGAGAACGAGACGGACGGGGGCCCCCGAGAAAGAACGAGGAAGGACGGGGGCCCCCGAGAAAGAACGAGAAAGGACGGGGACCCCCGAGAAAGAACGAGAAAGAACGGGGGCCCCCGATAAAGAACGAGAAAGGACGGGGGCCCCCGAGAACGAACGAGCAAAGGACGGGGGCCCCCGAGAACGAAGGAGAAAGGAACGGGGGCCCCCCGAGAATAAAGGGGAAAGGAACGGGGGCCCCCGAGAACGAAGGAGAAAGGAACGGGGGCCCCCGAGAACGAAGGAGAAAGGAACGGGGGCCCCCGAGAACGAAGGAGAAAGGAACGGGGGCCCCTGATAACGAAGGAGAAAGGAACGGAGGCCCCTGATAATGAAAGAGAAAGGAACGGGGGCCCCCAAGAACGAAGGAGAAAAAAACTGGGGCCCACGAGAACGGAGGAGAAAGGAACGGGGTCCCCCGTGAACGAGGGAGAAAGGAACGGGGACCCCCGAGAACGAAGGAGAAAGGAACGGGGGCCCCCGAGAACGAAGGAGAAACCAACGGGGGCCCCCGAGAACGAAGGAGAAAGGAATCGGGGCCCCGAGAACGAAGGAGAAAGGAACGGGGGCCCCGAGAAGAACGAGAAAGGAACGGGGGGCCCCGAGAACGAGGGAGAAACGAACGGGGGCCCCCGAGAACGAAGGAGAAAGGAACGGGGGCCCCCGAGAACGAAGGAGAAAGGAACGGTGGCCTCCGAGAACGAAAGAGAAAGGAACGGAGACCCCCGAGAACGAAGGAGAAAGGAACGGGGGCCCCCGAGAACGAAGGAGAAAAGAACGGGGGCTCCCGAGAACGAAGGAGAAAGGAACGGGGGCCCCCGAGAACAAAGGAGAAAGGAACGGGGGCCCCCGAGAACGAAGGAGAAAGGAACGGGGGCCCGAGAACGAAGGAGAAAGGAACGGGGGCCCCCGAGAACGAAGGAGAAAGGAACGGGGACCCCCGAGAACGAAGGAGAAACGAACGGGGGTCCTCGAAAACGAAGGAGAAAGGAACGGGGGCCCCCGAGAACGAAGGAGAAAGGAACGGGGGCCTCCGAGAACGAAGGAGAAAGGAACGGGGGCCCCCGAGAACGAAGGAGAAAGGAACGGGGGCCTCCGAGAACGAAAGAGAAAGGAACGGAGACCCCCGAGAACGAAGGAGAAAGGAACGGGGCCCCCCGAGAACGAAGGAGAAAAGAACGGGGGGCCCCGAGAACGAAGGAGAAAGGAACGGGGGCCCCCGATAACAAAGGAGAAAGGAACGGGGACCCCCAAGAACGAAGGAGAAAGGTACGGGGGCCATCATCAACATCATCATCATCGTCATCGTCATCGTCATCGTCATCGTCGTCGTCGTCGTCATCATCATCATCATCATCAACATCATCATCACTTTATTTTTTATAATTTATTTATCATGTGGTGATTGGTTTGACGACATCACCACTAGTTGATACTAGTTTTTATCATCGCACGCAGGCGTCGCGCGCGTGGGTGGCCCCTTCTCGAGAGGAGCAACCATAAAATTTAAATTTGTGCTAAGATAAGGCCTTTGCTAAAAGCCCGGCTGAAAAACATCATATGACACCTGTGACCCCTTACTGCAATATGATTGGTCAAATGTGTTTTAGTGTTTTGTCCATAGCCAATAACGTAAATCCTGAGATGGAAAGTACAGCCCTAGAGGGAGGAGCCTCACCCCTTCGGAGGTTTCGTCTTTGCTGTCACACAGAGCCAAGTCAGTCCAAGTTTATAGTCGTAAGTTAAAACTACGACTAGGATACCCATATAGAAGGTCTGTGCCGAGTATTCCATTAAAGTCCAGCCTCCCACACCCCGTACACTCACATTGCACTTTGTTCGTTTAATAGCCAAAATATTAGAACAACAAAGGAAAGTCCATAGAATAGGAGATTTTATTCTTAAATTCTCTATTCAAAAAACCACCACCATTTTGAGAGATGATAATGTGAGATACTAAAACTATTTTTACACTTGTTCTTATCTTCCCTGATCTAACCGTTTTTGGGCCCACGAGCAGCCCACGTAATTCACAACAATTATTATTATTTTATTTAGGATATTTATATATTTTTGTAAAAAACTGGAGAGATTGAGGGAGAGCCTTTTGACCATCCGATGTACCGATCGTGTGACCAAAAGGCCAGCTGTGGCGACCTTAGTCCAACCAAAGCTGCATTTGTACCAAGGCCCGCACGGTGGACGAAAACAAGAACCCCGTCGTTTAGGGCGAACAAGTCAATGTTCATTAACGATACCTTGGTATTCCCAAACTGGACATATTGAAAGTGTGTGTGTGTGTGTGTGTGTTTGTGTTTGTGTTTGTGGCTTACATGTGTTTTGGTTACGTGTTTGTGTTACGTGCGTGGACATGTGTGGTGTGTGTTTGTGTTGGTTTGTGTGTGCGTGCGTGTGGTGTGTGTGTGTTTGTGTATGTGTATGTGTGTGCATGTGTGTTGTGTGTTTGTGGTATGTGGTGTGTGTGTGCTCATATGTTGTGTTTTGTGTACGTGTGTGGTTTTTTTGTGTGGTGCTCGTGTATGTTACTTTTAACTAAACTGTGATATGTTAGACATTGCTAACCTCGTAGGGCTTCGGCCAGGACTTGTCTGTCAAAACGTGTACGTGTGTGTGTGTGTGTGTGTGTGTGCTTGTGTGTGTGTGTGTGTGGGTGTGTGTGTGTGTGTGTGTGTATGCGCGTGTGGCGTGCGTGTGTACCTATGTGCTGTGCATATGAGTGCGTGTGCATGTGTCCGTGTTTATATCTGTGTGTGTGCGTATACCGTGTTATATACGAGTGTGTGTGTGGCGTGTGTGTCGAGTGTTTGTGGTGTGTGGTGTGTGTGTGTTAATGTGCTGTGTGTGTGCGCGTGCACATCGCGTGCGTGTGCCCTCTGTGTTGGTGTGTGTTATGCGTGTGTTGCGTGCAGTGTATGCCGTGTGTGCGTGCATATTAGCGTGGCGTGTGCATGTGTTGCGTGTTTATCGCTTATGTGGCGTATACGTGATTATATACGAGTGTGATGTGCGTGCGTTGCGTGTTGTGTGTGTGGTGTGTGTGTGTGTGTGAGTTGTGAGTGTGTGTGTATGCGTGTGTCGCGTGCATGTATGCTGTGTGTGCGTGCATATGCGTGGGTGTGCCTGTGTGCGTGTTTATATCTTTGTACGTATACGTGTTATATACGAGTGTGTGTGGGTGTCGTCGCGTGTGTGTGTGTGTGTGTGCGTGTGTGAGTGTGTGTGTGTGTGTATTGTGCCGCGTGTGTGGCGTGCACATAAGTGCGTGTGTGTGTGTATGCGTGTGTGCGTGCCATATGCGTGCGTGTGCATGTGTGCGTGTT